>NW_010309688.1:17463-21825 GCF_000700745.2 Antrostomus carolinensis
AAGAGTTCAGCAGAAGGACAGGCACACTCAAAAGACGATACAGAGAGACTTAAAGCAGAGGAAACCCTGATATAAAAAAGTTATTAGGATGCAAATATGGAAATTTGAGAAAGGAAAGACTCAGCAAAGTGTCCTCAGTTCTGAGTAGTAGCTGTCAAGTCGTGTTTTCTGAGCGATCTTCAGAAAAAGACAAGGGGTTGCAATGCAGTAGTGAAGGTGTGGGCAGTCAGCTGGCACGAAGGCCGAGAGCTGGAGTGACTGCTGCTTTGGCACAGACCCCAGGTTCTCCCCCATCTGCACTGCACTTCTAAAGTTGTTAATAATAGTTAATAATATTCTAAAGTTAATAATAAATGTGACCCAATGTTCACCAAAATTGGTGTGGAAGACCTGCCTTGCTTTGCTAGGAGTTGAGTCCTGCCACAAAGAGCAGTTCCCTGATGCAGAGAGAAGTCACTCTGAGGGTGAATTCTCTCACCTGGGAAAGTCTGAACTACAAACCAGTTTTAGGAACTGGTGGTGAGGGAAACCACAGCTCTTGACTGGCCCAATGTAGTAAAGAAGATCAGAACTTGCTGACAGCAATTTTGCAAATTGCAGATGTAATTTAGCAGGCACACAGGTCAGAGCCTACATCTTCACCCATGGAAATTGCCAAAAGTCTCCTGACCTCCATGGAAACATGCTGGTTTACACCACATCTCCCTCCCAACCAGTTTTCTTCTTCCTTCTCTTAGTGCTGGTTGATATTTTACAGGTGATTTCTTGCTCCTGATGCTCATGTAGGTTGCCAGGTTGTTTCAGCTTTCAGTTATTCTCCTGCCCAGCAACAGAATGGGGCTGTAAAAATTTACTTCCTTGTTTACATCCACTCAGCAATTTTTAAGAAGAAAAGTGGGGAAAACCATAAGCAAAGAACCAAGGCTTGCATTTAATAGTTAAGCATAAAAATCATTCTTAAACAAGATTTTTATTTCACTTTTAATGAGAGACCAGAAATACCACTACTGGGTTTTTAAGGCCCATAAGGTGTTAGTACTCTTGTTATCTCTGATGTTCATGGTCTCTCGCACACCATTTACGTTGGGCATTATTTTTGACAATGCAGTATGGCAAATGCCTGGACTGGGATTCCTTGGAATGAATAAAAGATTTATAGTGGAAATTCTACAAGTAATATCTTGTTATAATACATTTTTGTGCTAACTGCAAGTGACAAGTGATTGCTCAAACTTGTTCCTGCAGCTACCAGGTTTTCCTCTTTTAATCCTATATTAGTTCTACAGAAAAAAAATATGAAATACAAGGAGACCTGTCTTTTCATTTATTTTATCTTGCCTCTATAGGAATATTTTCATGGTAAATTCAATATACTTTGTCCGCAATGTAAATGGAATGTTCAATATATTTTTAACTCAAGCACTGTTTAAACATTAAAATCCTCTTTTGCAAATGCCATTGTGATGGAAGTTCAAGACTTTGCAGGGGCTTAATAACTTACTGAGAGGAAAAGAGGCCAGTTGTGTAGTTAAGACTTGGTTTTAGAGGCTTCACTTCCTTGCTCTGCTGCAGACTTCCCATGGGACCAGGGTTAGGTTGCTAGTTTGTGTGTGTGTCATTTCCCCATCCATGTACAGGACACTGTGTGCAATGGGTGCTTTACAATCTATGGGGCAGGGAAACATTAAAAAAGACTAGACGCAGGTAGGAGAACTGCAGATGGACTTTGAAGCAAATCTCAGAGGAGATGGTGCTATCATAAAATCACTTGAAATCTTTTTTGCTTCTAATATGACAACTGTATTTTTGAGTCATGAACGTAGAGGTTGGGAGCTTTTGTGTCTATCAGTTCTGCTATTGTCTGTGTAAAGTTATGAGGGACCATTTGGGCTGTGAATTAAAAAAAAAAAAATCTTTAAATGAAAGAGGAAAACCACAGTGAAGTTTGAGACTGGTGACATGGTGACGTGTCACTGCTGATTGAGGTATATTCATATTTGCAGTGCAAACCAGAAAAGGTTGTTGCACCCAAACAATGTAGATATGCTGCCCCAGCAAATCAAAGTGCAGGATTTCATCTTGAGTAGAGGTTATTACCAAATGTTTACAAGGAACGTACAAGAACCTCCTCAAGCCTCAATTAACAGCAAACTCTATCCAAACTAAATTTTCATCCCAAGTCCAAGGCTTTTTTGGCAGTTCATGTCCTGAAGGTTGAACATGCATCCCCTCCATCTCTTTTTCCACACTAATCTAAACACAGGATGTTATCTTTATTACATCTTTTCAAAACTTGCACAGGATTTTATTTAGCTCCTGTATGAGAAGAAAATGAGAGGAAAAGAGAAACTGGCTGGGGTTTTTGGGGAGTAAAAACAAACTGTCGGAGTGCTTGGGGAAAAGTTGTTAAACAGTCTAAGGTGATGTAGCAGGTCACTCAGGGAGCAGTGAGCAGCAGGTGGGTAATACCTGGCTCCATGCTTTGTTGCCTTCAGCTAAGCCTCTCCATTCTGGGCTAGAAAAGCACTTTCCAATTGAATAATCCAAGGAACATTCAGGTTCTTTGCTGAGATTGCCAAAGGTGTCCATTTGGGTACTGGTACTGGTCTGTGTGTGGATGGCTGCTTACCAAAAATTGCATTGATAACACCTGCTGTGTCTGGCAGCTTTTATTGCTACCAGATGTAATTGGATTTAAGTGGTGACACAGGAGTATGAGACAACATGCCTCTTAAAATGTGATCTTCTGGACACAATAAAAACTTCTGAATTTTGGTCTATCCTTTTGTTAATCATCCTGCCAGTGTCAAGATTCTTTTGGATTTCTCACTCTGGTGTGTTCCCACCCATGTCTGTTTTACAGAGCAAACACCAGGACATCTTGCATCTCCATTTGCTTCTATTTTCTCTCCTTTTCCATTTCTCTTGTCATACTTGGTAGCAAAATTTTCTTCAAGCAGAAGTATTTCAAGACCCATTAGCTTTTCCTTGCTAGCCTGAGTGTTGCAGTAGTGGGTTGTATCATAATTGTGTCTTGTTCCTTACAATTAAAAGCTGGGCTCATTGGTTGAACAAATTTATTGGTTTATAACCAAAATCATTCTGTGCATATGCTTATCCTGCTGTGACACAGCTCCTGGGGTTTTTTTAAGCAGTAGTTTCTCTGACATCTTGGCTCGGTGTCCTCTGGATAATATCAGTTTGCTGTAGTTAGACCTTCTGACCAAGTGCAAATGCTTCCAACCCACCAGAGTCAGGACAGACCCTGCTCACCATCGGTGGGTCTGTATCTGTAGCACTCTCCTCTCTCCAGGTCTCTTCTTGGAGCTTGATCTGCAGCCCAGACACAGAAATTATGTCCCAGAGTCCTCAATCCCCACATTGTTTCTGCTCTCTCATTCACACATGTCCATCTTTGTGGACAACAAAAAAGAGCAGGCAAATCAATGGATTAATGAGGTTCACCTTGCTCATCATGGAGGCTGCAGAACAGCAGTTTTTCTAAAGCAGCAAGTGCCATTGTGTTGTTCTTGATCTTGGTTTCATCCCTTTTGTGAATCCATGGTTTGGTCAATATTGCAGGTAAGGAAAACCATCATTATCTTCACTCAACTTCCAGACTACTTTTGATGCATGTGACGAGAGCCACCATCAGGCTTGTCTTCAGAGAAGCCACTGCCATGGAGCCATCTCTATGGGTGGTAGCTGAAAGACAATTATGTGTAGGTCTTAGATAGCTCTGTCTTGGCTTCTCGAGACGTTCAACTGGATATCAACCTCCTTCCTCAGGCAGCTGATTCTGACTGTATGACAATAACCTTGTGGTGGATATTTCTCTCTTTGTTTGGTTTCAGACTGAGACTGAAAGCACTGCTGGAAATACACTTTAGCCAAAGATTGTTTAGGTCAATTGTTCCTTCTGGTATTAAAGTTATGAATCATCTTGGCATCAAGGTGTGACCTTTCCTCTTTACGCTATTATGTCACCCAAAAAAAGGCAGAAATGGAAATAGGAAGATGTTTGCAATAAATTTCCCACCACTGATATAATGTCTTGTGTGCACTAGGAGTATTGTACTCATAAACCTCATCTTCCTTGGCACAGATCCATGCTAAACTTTGTTTCTACTAACAAAATCCTCCACTTTTTTTCCCCCAGCACAACTTATTCGGCATCATAAACCACCTGCTGGAATGAGTTTTCTGAAGTGACAGTGCAGAGATTTCCATCCAAAACCGATACAGGCACTCTGAAAAGCTGCACTCCCGCAGTGAAGCGTCCTCACAGGAATCATCTTTCCAAACATAATGTTTTGATGTTGCTTGTCCAGAGGCGATAGTTGATAAAAACATTTGAAAAAT
>NW_010309689.1:0-3672 GCF_000700745.2 Antrostomus carolinensis
GGTGACACCAGAAATTACATCCTCCCCCAAGCCATTAACCCCGCTGGTTAATTAACCTGCACCCAGGGATTTGCAAAGCAGTATGCATGTATGCAAATCAAGGTGCTGCCCCCATTGGCTGCTCCGCATGCATAGATTTACATAACTCAAAACGGCCCGGATGCTGCAAGCGTCCCCACGCTCCCATCCCCAGCAGTAATTAGCAGTAATTAATGAAGAAGGAGACCCAAAGCTGGGTGGTGGCACCATGGTGGCTGCATCCCCACTCTCACCACTGTCCCCTTTGACACTTGGCTGTGTCATGACACCACTGTCACACCAAAATAACACCAAACAAACAAAAAAACAGCAAAAAAAACACAAAAACCCCAACAAAAAAAACACAAAAAAACCCAAGGAAAAAAAACCACAAAAACCCCACAAAAAAACCACAAAAACCCCAACAAAAAAATCACCAAAAATAAAAACACCATTGAAAAACAAGCAAAAAAACCCACCCACAAAAACCTGCAAAAAACCCAAAACAAAACCAAATAAAAAACCCACAAAAAGAAAAGAAAATAAACAAATCAAAAAACACGGTTTAAATACAAAATAAAATAAACAGAACAGATAAAAAATAAACAAAACAGATAAAAATAAAATAAACAAAACAGTTGCTGCAGGAAGTGGAATCACAGAATCCCAGACTGGTTTGGGTTGGAAGGGACCTTAAAGCTCATCCAGTCCCAACCCCCCTGCCAGCAGCAGGGACACCTTCCACTAGACCAGGTTGCTCAAAGCCTCATCCAGCCTGGCCGAGAACACTTCCATGGAGGGGGCATCCACAACTGCGTTGGGCAACCTGGGCCAGTCATCTGCAAACTGACTGAGGGGTCACTCGATCTCCTCATCCAGATCATTGATGTTAAACAGGACCCATCCCAGTACCAACCCCTGGGGAACACCAGCCATGACTGGGCACCAGCATCACTCAGCCCTTCAGCCCCACCACGCACTGGTGGGACGACTCTGCAGGGGACATCAGGAGGGACCGACTCTGCAAACCTTTACACCACCCCACTGCAGCTTACACATTTTGGTGGGTTTTTTCCAGTTTTGGATGTTTTTTTGTGGTTTGGATTGCTCTTTTGGGTTGGTTTTTTTTTTAGTTTGGGTTTTTTTGTTGGTGTTCCTCATCCTGCCTGACCCCACCCCATGCCCATCCCACCCTCAGCCCTCCCAGGGCCACATCAACTCATAAATATTCATCTCCAGATCATTTTTTTCAGCTAATAACCTCCCCACATAACTCACGAGTCACACACCATCAACTCCTCAATCCACAGTGGCCCCACTCAGCTTTTATTTAATATTAAAGGAATCCCACTCCACATTCAAAACCAACACTTTGGCTGCTCAGAAAAGTCCTGATGCCGAGCAGAAGGTTTCACAGTGGAGAAAAAGATCCAACACTGACTTGTTAACCCACTAAAGCCAGGGTTTCATCTCAGGCTGCTGCTCTGTTTGATAAATATTTGATATTTGATAAATATTTAGGGATTAGAAGGTTCTCCTGGGCTTTCCTCACTGCTGGATGGATGTTCAGATGGAGAAAAGGGGGTTCCTTCCCCACCACCAAACCTCATCCTGGTAAAATTCATCATCATTTAAGTGATAAAACAATATTCTGCTTCTTCTCCAGCCCCCATGGCCAAGCAGAACTGACCGGGGAAATTAGATGTCTCTAATTAACGACTCAATAAATAAAGATTGATGGGAAAGGTTAATCCTGCACCTCATTCTGGATTTATGAATCGTCAGCTTGGCTTTGAGATATCAACCACAACTGCACTTGTGAAGAAATCACACGATGTTTTAAAGAGGCACCAACTTGTTCACTAATTATATTTTTGGACTAGGACAGTCACTTGGTTTACAAGGAGATTAAAAAAGCCATCAAAAGCCACGTCCATCACAGTGTGGTACATCTGGGCTTCCTTCTGGAGGGGCTGTGGTGACCCAATGGATCTGAGATCGCAGCATGGAGAGCATCGCTGTCATCTCAGGGTGCTTTCCAGCACCCAGCTCCTTTGGGCTGAACAAAGCTCCCGAGCACCCAACTTGTGGGTGGTCCAGCCAGATGGCTCCTGGGGATTGTGAGGATCAAGGCAACACATCTAGCAGGTGATTTTGAGGAACCTCAATAGGACACATCAAATGGAGCTCCAGGGAACAAGGGGACACTGAGGGGCACACACTTGCCAGGCTCTTTGTGAGCCTGGTCAGCTCTGGAAGCTGGTGTAGACCTTCCTTGCCCAAGGTTGCAGCCAGGGTAAGGCTGGTGACAAGTCATCAAGACATGGAGCCAACCAGCAGCTCAACATGTGCTGAAACACAGCTGAGGGATGGATGGATGGACAAACAGATGGATGGAGCACAGCATTGCCATGGATGGATCTAAGATGGGAAAGCTACAGCCCCATCACTGCTCGGTCCCAGCTGACCCCAGCAGCACTGGGGACATGGCCAATGTACCAGAAATCCTCTTCTGCTGATGCCCTGTCCCCACAGCCACCAAAATGTGCTGTCAGGACCACGGTGCATCTCAGTCCCAGCCCTGAGCAGCTGGATGGGATCATCTGCTCCCACCACCCAACCTCAGCCTGGGGCAGGTAGTGGGTGTCCCATCCTGACACCAACCACGGGATACAAGGAGATCATCTGTCAACCTGGGTGGAGCTTTCTGCACCCAGATCCTCTGGAGATTTGGTGTCCTCCACCACTCAGGGAGCTTCAGCATCCCTCTGGGCTGGCAGGAGCTCTGCGTTGCCTCAAGCTGCCTGTCCCCTCCCTGTCCCCAAGTCTTGTGCCATCCATCAGATGACGTGCCCAAGGGTTTCTCCAGCAGCACGTAGGTGTGGTGCTGGCACAGCAGGGACCCACGCTGGCTGGCAATGCCGGGGACCACGGCACTGCTGGGGACCACGGCACTGCAGAGCCCGAGTCTCCAGCCCTGGCAAAGCAGGAACAGCCACCACAGCATCTCTGCAATGCCAGAGGGATGGAAGGAACCACATCTCTCACCACAAAACCCATCCCACATTCCCCCCGGGAGTGGAGCGGTGATGGATGGAGGGAAATGGAGCTCTGGGGAAAGTAAACACCCACAGCTCCTGGGTAACAGCAACCTCCCTCCTGCTGGAACCCAATGGGCCTCCAAACCACATCCCACAGCTCCATCACCTGCCCCATTAAACAGCAAACGGAGCAGCTAGCACCCCACAGCCCCCAGTATCCCCCCCCATTGCTGCTGGAGGAGCAGATGATGGTTTAGCATCTTCACTACAGCTGCTGAGACAAAGGCTGATGTGGATTTTCCAAAGCTCGGATCCCACTGGGACGCGGGGGAATTCCCTCGGCTGAGTGACCAGAGGAGGGGGGCAGGGGCTGGGCTGAGCCAGGGAAAAGGGATTTGTTGGTAAAAGGCTTTCAAAAGTCAAAGGTGTTTAAACAAAGAGCAGGTTGAGAGCCTTCCCCAGGCTGCGAGGGAGATGGCCATGCTCTTCCTCAAATAGTGGAGAGATTTGGTGAAAATGTCAAAGGGAAGGAGGGCAGAGAGCTGGTGGGAGCTGGATTTAGGGAGGTGAAGAGCAGGAAGTGTCAGAATCACAGAATCCCAGACTGGGGGGG
>NW_010309690.1:0-4195 GCF_000700745.2 Antrostomus carolinensis
TATATATATATATGTAACTATAAATCTAAATAAGAGAAAAATTATATTAAAAATTTAATTTGGGGGTTTGATAACATAAGACCCCATTAATATTTTCCCTAATTATTTTAGAGTGTCTGGACTACAGTACTTAGTGTTCAGCTGCTGATTTCAAGATCATATTTTTCCTGGACACTTGATTAAAACTTTGGAAATAAATGCATTTTTTTAATTTTTATTTTATCTCTGAAATATGATTATAAATGACCTTTGATAAAAAGTTAACAGAGAATATGTCAGGAAGCAGCTCAGAAGGAAAAGATTAAAAGCAGTCAGTCTAGAGAGGTGTTTAATTTCAATTTTCTTTGTGGTAAAAGAAATCTGTAGATTTTAAAGCCATCATGCCATAGTTACTTTTATCAGCAGGGCTCTTTTGTTTTGTTCTGCCACCTAATTCTTTTGATGACAATGAGTCCACAGTTTTCCAATGACTGATTTCGATTTGCATGTTATTGTCAGCCTTTTTTTTATATTTTCTCATATCTCCACTTTGGTTTTTATGCAGATCCCCACATCAGAAGGCAAGGGCAGCCTGAGCTAAACAGCTGGCTGGATTTGCATGAAAATGGACTGCCCTTTCTCATTTGTTTGTTCTTGGGGAAATTACAGTAGGTGAGTATCTGACTCAAATTTCCCAAACAAATAAAGATAAAACTTCACAGATATTAAACTGCGGAGCATTAAACTGTATCATTTTACATATAAAAAGAAAAGGATTAAACAGAATTAGTCTGTTGAGCTGACTGAGGAGAAACAATGCGAGTGACGGTCTGAAAACTGAAGATACAAAAGGCTGTGGTATCTTCAAGAGATTTTTTCCTTTCCAAATATTTTCCTTTCCCATGTTTAAAGGCTAAACACTAATATAAATATTTCCCTTGTGAATTTAAGATATTTTTGTTAGGAAAAATAAAACCATAATCTGTTTCAAGTCATTATATAGTTGATAATATTAATGTATTTTATACACACATTTTCTATACATAACAGTTTACAGAAGCCCTGTAGGAGTGGATATTCTTTATGACTTGGACTGGTGGGGTGAACCAGCCAAGGTGTAAACGTGACCAGGGGCAGATGACATTAAGAAGCCCATATTGTTTCCAAGAGGCAAAATCCGTAGGGTGAGGGTAAGATCTTTTATTGGACTGACTGATAGAGATGGAAAAAATGAACAAGCTTTGGGGCACACAAGAGCTTGAGAGTTGACAGATACGAGCTTTATAGATTTGAGCAGTAAGGTATCAAAATAACACATGGCACGACTTGGAGTTGTCAACAGACTTATAAATTATTTAGAGCACGCGTGCCCTTGTGCTCCTGCAAGCTTGTCCGTCTCTTTCCACTTAGGCTGCTTGAGCTTATAAAAGACATAACCACTCCCTGTTAAACCTTACTTCTCTTCCACCTTTAGACTATCTCAGAAAGAAGAGTATGACTTCAACTTTTAGTGAAAATAAATGTAAATAAAAGTTTGGAAAGAGAACATCTCGATATATTATGGGATTTAATGATTTTATACGTAGACTCTCCTGCTTTCACCTTACAGTAAGAGCTTGGATTAACAGTAATATTATTCATTTTCTAGAGTTAAACACCTGGAGCAAAGAGCTATCAACTCTGAATTTCCTGGAAAAGTAGTAACTGCTAGTCTTATGTAAGATAATAAAAGTTTGTTCTTTTCTCTGATAGTGGTGATATTGGGTAGGTAGAGTCACAGTCACATGGTGCTGGGAGAGAAGCAGTGTCCCCAGGGAGCAGCACAGAGCCAGCTGAAAGCCAGGAGCCCAGGCAAAATTTGTAGGGCAAAATATATTCCCTTTTTTTTTTTTTTTTTTTTTTAATTTTAAAAAATTTATTATTCAGTCTTCTTCTGTAATTTTTCCTGAGGACACATGGGAAAGTCTGGAGAATGCTTTAAATCCTTTTTCTCTTAACTGTGGCAAAATTGCGCGTAGCTTTCACTGCACCTATGCATTGAAACTGATTAGTGAAAAGTGCTCCAAATAATTCATAAGCCTGGTGACATCTCCAGGCTTTGCTTTGTGGTGGTGTGAAACCTCCCTGCTCCAATCCACAGAGCCTGTAACTGTCAGCCAGCAGGTCTTGATACGGTTGGTATAAAGCCCTATAAGGTCAGCAAAGTCATAAAATCATGGAATGGTTTGGGTTGGAAGAGACCTTCAAGATCATCCAGTTCCAACCCCCCTGCCAGCAGCAGGAACACCTTCCACTAGACCAGGTTGCTCAAAGCCTCATCCAGCCTGGCCGAGAACACTTCCAGGGAGGAGCAGCCACAGCTTCTCTGGGCAACATGTTCCAGTGTCTCACCACCCTCACACCAAAGAATTTCTTCCTCACATCTCATCTCCATCTCCCCTCTTCCAGTTAAAAGCCATTTCCCCTTGTTCTGTCCTTAACAAATGAGAGCCCATATGGCTCCTCTCTGTTTTGAACGTTGGGTCTTTCATACAGCTGCAGATCTGCCATGAGCTAAGCATATTAGTAGTGCTTTAATAGATAAAATAGACTCGCAGTTGCAGGGCATCGCTGCTGTAGTTCCAGAGACAGCAGCAGAAGAGGACAGCCATCCCAGGCAAGTGCAGAAGGTCCTAAACCCAGCTCCTGCACAGCTGAAATGATTGTGTTGTGAATGCTGGGCTTCAGCAAAGGACAGATTTATAAATAGCTAAAAGAAGACCTAGTCCTGGATGACTAAGGATATTCAGGTCCATCAGATGGAGCAGGAGCCTTTCTGGAAGACAACAAGCTGCTGCTGGGAACATGATGGTCTTGGGACAACTGAGGACATGTTCAGCTTTTGGGAAGCTGTGTGTAATGGACATGGTGCCTGGTGGACTGGGCTTGGCTTGTCTACAGTCCTCTTGTTGTTTTCAGCTATTTGAAAAATCTTAACGAATATTGTTTTGTTTTAGGAAAGCCCCAGAGGGAATTGCTCCCACTTTGCTCAGCTCCAGGTGGATCTGTTGTAAGATGACACTTGCTACGGGCTCACCAGGAATATTTCTCATTTGTAATTCAAGCTTGTGTCTGAAAATAAGAAAATTGTGTGTTTTCAGTTAGAAAGTGGCAATTGCTTATGGTCTAGGAGCCAAGAAAGGATGCTCTTGGTTAAAACAGGTGAACCCTTCACTTGGCTTTTGACCAAAGAATATCACAGGTAAGTGTTTGCTGTCATTTGCACTTCAAGAGAAGTTGTGTGGAGTGTCATGCAGCCATGTGTCTATTTGTACCCATGCATCCAGCCCCCCAAAATACCTGCTAAAACTCCTTCAGAAAGCACCATTATAAAGTCCTGCCTGTCAAAGTCCCTGAACCTGCAGAAATGTGTCTCACAGGAAGCAGAAGCTACGCAGAAACTCATTACAATCCAGTATTTATAGAGGCATCAAGGAAGTACAAATAATTTTCAGTTTCCTATTTATTTCCTGATGATTTTTTTTTTGTTACATCATATTTCTGGACTTTTTCCTAAAAATGTTGCATTTCCAAATTCTTTACTAAATATCACACATAGATACCAAAAGTTGCGTTGGCATTTTTGAAAGTTTTCCAAGGTTTTGCTGTTGTTAGATTTGCAGAAACTCTAGCCCTCGCGTAGCTGTGGATGACTTGAACTGCAGGCATCCAGCCTGACAACTCCTCAAATTACTTAGATGTTATAATATATAAAAATAATGTGGAAAACAAGACATTTGGCTTTGGAACATGACCTGGAAGTGGATTGCTGGAGGAAATGGAATATTTGCCTTGTTTTTCATTTTAATGAGAAGGAACAAACTGTCTCAGATTTGACTAAATTTAGCACTTTGATTTCTTTTTTTTTTGTTGTCGTTGTTGGGTTTTAATCTGAGCTCATGTGAGATTTCCTTCAGTGCCTGGATCTGTTTGAATGAGCTTTTCCTGCTATTGCTGTTTTAATGAAACTGGGCTGGCATGCCCACGCCAAACTCAACAACATGAGGAGAAAGAGCTAGAGCACCGAGAACCAGCTCATGCTATCTAGCTAAGATTTTTCTCTGGACTACTTCATTTCTGCAGATTGTAGGTGGATCTATGCTATGGCTCCAGTTTGCTAAAGAGGAATGGTGTGTAAGTCCAAAAGGTATAGGTTGGGGAATGATCTACTAGAGAG
>NW_010309691.1:0-6053 GCF_000700745.2 Antrostomus carolinensis
AGGAGTATCTGCTCCATGATCTTGCCTGGCCTGACCATGATCTTTCCCCTGACCTTCCTGTTTTAAAAAGAAACTGAGGGCTGAGATTCAGCTGTGGTCGTTTGGATGTTTATCTTTCATTGAGCACAGCATTAAGCATTAGCTGTGTGAGACAAACAAAGGCAGTTTCTCCTCAGAGCATGGTAGCTTAAATATGGAAGCAAAGTTTAGCGTCAGCTTAATCTGACTGAGAAACACAACTTTCTTCTACAAGCACACAAGTGGCTGCTGAGAACAGTAACAGATAAGATCTGAAGCAAAATCTTAGCTTTACGAAGGTATAAGGTACTGGAGAAAATTTTCAGTCTCTGATGTCCCCACTGTTTTAAACAATACCTTTTGTTGAAGGAAATAGAGATGTTTTCTTTTCTCAGTATTAGTTTTATCAATTACATATGTTCTTGGATATGAAATTTTCATCCTTGGGAATAGGGTGTTGAAAGAAAGCAAGTGCTACTCCTTTTTTGCTCCTACCTTCCTAGACAGAAAAGGGACAAAATTTTGGAAATGCATTCCTTGCATCTTCAGACAATCTTTTGTTCTGCTGTTGTCTGTAGTTTTCAAACAGTTAGAAATGTCTGCACTAGTTTTGATATGGTCAAAACTGCTTTTTTATTATTTTTTTCTTACTTTCAAAGAAAACCTTACATTTTTGAGGTTGCTGTCTAGTTGCAATGAATGTGTGGGAGAAAAATGTGCTGTTTGTATTTCCCAGCACAGTTCATCTCTATTTAAAATGAAAAAAAGTAACATGCTTCTTTAAAATATCCAAGCTACCAAAACCCAGAACAAATATATGTCCTGAATAAAGCAAATGGTTCTTCGGGTGCTATGCTAAATTAGCTGAGGCAGTAAAAGCCTGAAACCATCCTTCTGGGATTTGTTTTGAAATTGTTTAAAACTCAAAACAAAAACAATAGTCAAAAAAAAAAAAAAAACAAACCAACAAACTACAAAAGAGACAACAAAAAACCCACCTCCAAAACTGTGAAAAAATAATTTTAGTATTTAAACATCTACTTTGTTCTAGATAAATGTTAGCCAAATCTTCTGTTTAGATAAATAAACACCTTTGTCACAGTCCTTGTTCTCAGTCTTTCAGACTGTACGCTGTGTGGCAGCTTGTAGAGTTTTAAGTTAGAGCAGGAATATTCTGTACAGCCCAGAGAAGGCTTTTTGTTAAACAAAAGCATAGATTTTTGAAAAATCTGGATTTGTTCTTTTTCAGATTTCCCACTGTTCCTTATCCTGTACATGGTTATGGAAACTCTTGTGATTTGCTTGATACATTTGTTATTGCTTTATAATTCTTAATATATGTGTTTAAAAGAGGAACTAGTCCATTTCCTCTGTAAGTCTTCATAAGGCTGCAGTCATTTTTCACATAAAAGCCTACTTGTAGAAATGTTTGGAAATGTATGCACTGATCCTTTAATCTTTTTCTCTTTGTGAAAACTTCTCTCTTAGTTTGAAAGCCTTAAATCTATGATGCCAACTTTGCTCTATTCTCTCTCTTTAATTGCTTATCACTCTACATTCATACCAGTGCTTGCCTTTTAAAGCTTACCTACACAAAGCAAAAGTAAAATTATCTCTAAATATTACTGCCACTACCAATCCAGCAGTATGAAGTTTTTTGTTTTTTTCTCCAAACATAAATTTGTGCTTCATAAAGTGATACTTCAGCATATTTAGTTCAGACACAGTTTTGGGATTTATACTTAACTGGCTTAGGAAGCAGGTGTGACTTCAGAAATAAGAACCTATGAACACACATATATCTATTAGTAAATAATGTACATGTTTTATGCTTTCAAGGTAACTGATGATGAAAAATGTGTTAGAATTCTTGCTGTTAGATGAAAATTATGGCCAAGTAGATATTTTTCTTTAGCATCAAATTAAAAAAAATACAGTACAGATGATTTTTTTTTGTGCAAAGTTTAACAGTATGGTGGAGATAACGCTAACTCTTTGAGAAAAGGCACTTACTAGAACTTGCTGCTAGTTCTCTGTATGGGGTGTGATTTGCTGCATAATGTGTATAATTGTGAACCTTTAAGACAAGATCTGCATTTTGGTGAGCCTCCAAAATTTAATCATATTGCAAAGAACATTTGTCACAATTAGAGATACCATGACAGCCACAGGTCTGAATCGGACTTCTCAAAGCTAGTTTAGCTCCCACATTTTTTGGTCATTAGATGATGAGTTTATTAAGGTAGAGTTCTAATTCTTCATAAACTGTAAAGCCATCTTTCTTGACCAGTTTTACACTTTTAATGAGGGAGGAGTCTCCATATGTGCATCGGATTTTAGGAAACTCAAATGGTTAGCAATCTGATTGAATACTTTCAAACAATGCTGTATTACAGGAGGGTTGAGGATAGATGAGGATTGCTTTTGCATGTTGCAAAAGCCCAAGTACAGAAAGATCCCGAAATGGAGAAAGGATATCTTGGCTTGTTCCTGTTCAATAAACGTTGGTGATTTGTTTTCAATTGGGGGGCGGGGATTAAATCCAGGTGAATTCCAGCATCTATAGGAGATGAGCATCGCTGTCACTCATGGCCACAATGTAATTTCTGATGATCTTTGGGCTCAGTTCCATAGGATTCAGGAAACATTCTTACCCTGCAGTTTAAGGAAGAACAACACAAGCTGGCAGGCTGCCCTTGAAAGTGCCCAGAATAGTGAAGTATCATAGGAGTGCAGCTCTTCAAGAGGCAGAGCAAAGTCTTTTTTTATTCCCCCTGCTCCTGAAGGGAACTGACCAACTGTTGCCTGAGCCATCTAATGTCATGCTGCTGTCTGTCAAAGGATGTAAGTGAGGGTATCTTGGTCTTCTAACTCATGTAATTTTTTTCTTTTTGATGTGGGATTAGTGATTCTTTGTGGAATCACCATCCTTGGAAGCTTTATAGACTGATGGGTTCAGGCTTTGAACAATGTGATCTAATTGACGTAAGCTCTGCTTTGAACAGAGATCCAACCACAACCTCCAGTGGTCTCTGCCAGCCTGAATTATTCTGTGATTCTATTAACTTAATTTTCTGGTATTTTATATTACCTCTGTTTTGTTTTTTCTTTCCCCTTTTATTCTATAGGGCATTGGTTAAACTTCCTGTACTGTAATAATTGTTAGTAGTGGATTTTTCTTCTTGGTCAGTCTTATGGCCATGTCATGCTATATTTTCTCTACTAACTCCTTGTCTTAGACCTTATCTAAAGTTGATAGAAAGATCAGTCACCTTCAAAGAAATGTCAAATATCTACTCTTTTTGAATGTCCATTGAATTAACATAGGGTTGGCTCTTACACTGTTCTGCACCTTTGGCATTTGCAGCAATTATACCTATGAAAAATCTAACTGAAAATACAGTTAAATGAGACTGGAAAGCTTACACGTGTCTCGCAAATAAATGAACACAGTACGTGCAGGGCAGTGGGGATTGAAGTTCTTAACCTTTTACAATATTGGGAATAATAAATGTGGAAGTCAAATTAATAAGTGAGGTGGAAAGCTGTTAAAGTGCTTCACAATTCAAGTAGTATATGGTTTGGGTGTTGTAATGAGTAGTTCAGAATGGAAAGCTTCTGTGAATGATGCCTGGTATTAGAGGTCAAAGGAACAAGATGTCATGCAATTATCATGCATGGAAGCAGTTCTTCAGTAACAGTGGCAAGTGGCATAATGCTCAGTCGAATGTCATGCTGTAGGGTTTGGCTCAAAAACATTCAGCTCATATGCATTAGAGAGAAGTTGGTTGCCAAGCATTCAATTCATTCTAAAAGAAAATTTTTTACTATTTACAAAAAAAAGAGAGAGCAAATGCAAGGTTCTCTTATTTGGAGCTGCCATTTACTGACCTCTTTAAAAATCAGTGTAGCAACAAAAATCACTTTCTATTAATCACTTCTTATCAAACTTGAGGCTGTAGTGAAGCACCTGTGTGTTGTGATGTAAGGATATATTTTACTCTTGTGTGGATACAGCTCTATAAATATCTAGCAATGAGTGCCTTAATTGATGGTTGCCTGGTGGATTCAGCCATTATGTTTATCATAATATTGTGTGCAGTCAAAATTGCTTATTCAAATGTTGATTCATTCTAAGGTGACTTCTGTCAGCTGAAATATTTCACAAAATCCTTTCCATCTTCCATTCTTTCTTGGTGGCATGTAGATCTATATCTAGTTACAGATGTATAGATATAAAAATAAATATAAAATAAAACCTGAAATTTATGAAGCCATTATGAGCATTTCCTATAAACTAATCTAAAGATGCCAACTACTGAAAAGACAACAGCATGCTCAAGTTTATTGTATTTTAAATTAGTTTGGAATGTCACTGTAGTAAGAGCTCTGAAAGACCTCCAGCACTAAGCTCTAGGTGATGTTTACTTAAAAAATTCAATGCCATGTTATTGCAGAAGCACACCAGCTGCTCGTAATATAAGCGTTGCTTTAATGAATGGTCTATGTGGGAATATGACAGTGTTAATTTAAAGTTTAAATGTATTTGCTTGCACCTAACGTTCCCTGAATGTATGTATGGTAACAAATATGGTGAATTTGAAAGCTGCTAAACATAAATTTTGCAAATTATTTCTGCAAAGCATGGTATTTCTAACGGAAAAGACAATATGACCTTGCTGCTTTTTATTTTGCTGATAATAGTACCTGTAGTCTATATAAAGAAGGAAAAAGAGAACTTCATAATAGATCTAAGCCTTTTTGGGCCAGTGTTCAGCACATGCCAATTTCATGCAATCCTGTGCAATTACAGCCTCAAAAAAGTCACTGATGTATGAAACTTTTTACCTCACATCTTGTGTCTAATTGGAAAGCTTCAGGTACCATACTTTTAGAATGTAATGAAACATTGGACCTATTTAAAGAAATCTTGATTTTATCTTAATGTGTGAGATGCAGTCAGATTTGTACTTATCTTTTCAAGTCTCCAATGTTTTTTATCAAAATTAAAACAGCATTTCTCAGCACATGCAAAAATCTAGTGGTCTCTTGAGCCTTTTCTTTCCTCCTTAAAATCTCTCCTCTCTTTTGGTGATCAGTTTCTTCAAAAATTGAGCTAGATTCTTTGAAAGGTTTATCAAAGCTTGAAAAGCTTTTCTGTTAACCTGGAATGCTTAATAAGGATGTAAAACATTGTAAGAAACTTAAGCTGTAACATTGTCTGCAAATGAAAACAGTTGGAAGGTGATGGGTTAGAGGCTGTTTAACCCTTAGTGGAGCAGCTGAAAACGTTGCTAGAGAGAAAAGGAATATTTTTACATTAACCATGCAGAGGTTTTTTGGAAGGGGAGGGAAGGCCTTCTACAGTCTGATTTCTTAAAACAAGATAGGAAATTCTAGAGCAGAGATCAGATTTTTGCTGTGCTGTGTGTGATAGAATTGAGGTAAAGATGGGTTTGCAATCTTCTTAGAAGCTCAGTGTATCAAGCAAAGGAGAAATTTAAAAGCATTTCGTTTGTACCTCAGATGAAGTTATTTCTCATTATTTCTCATTCCTTTCTAGGTTGAAAAAATCAAACTGTTATGCACTTACAGATCTTATTAAACATATTAATAAATGGCTCAGAATTGTTCCATTTTGTTACAATAAAGCTTGTCTTCATCACTGGATGTCAAGGTGATTCATAAAGGAATTAAGTGTTGTTACACCAATTTGACAAATTAGGATGCTGACATGTAGAAAAGTCAAGTGATTTGCCAAAGATTGCTCAGCAGACTACTGGAAAAGCAAGGAGAGGCTTTAATCTCTTCATTCTGAGTCACTCCAGTCCTATAATCATTGGGCCATAGAATGGAATGTGAAGGGTTGGAGAAATTTTATTATGTGATGCTGCTTCTCTCTTCCTGTGTTCCTAATGTGGGTATATGTTGTTTGACAGCTGATTGACATGTGTACACATTTTTGTTAGGTTATATAACATTAAATCTTATGTATCTTCTGCTGGTGACATTTTTCTTTCTTCATAAACAAAGCA
>NW_010309691.1:6095-39975 GCF_000700745.2 Antrostomus carolinensis
GAGCTTAGTAGAGATTATTATCTAAAGGTCTGTACTTAATTCCTGAAGTCTCATACTTTTGAAAATGCATGGGAATGACAGCCAAGCCCCAAATTCACCTTTGAAAATCTGGTTATTCCTTCTTTTTAAGTTCAGCGGTGTTAGAAATGTGGGTTCACATTCATCATTTACATAAATGGAACTATTACTTATACCTTCCAAATTGCTCAGGAGAGATAAGTATTATTTTTGTATCTAGAATTTCATAGTAATGTGTTTTTTTTTATCAAACTGGATTTTGAAAACACTGAAAGAGTAATACCAGTGTGTGTGTACAGTGTATGTGTGCATATGTATTAATGACTTATCTTAAATGGCTGCATCATCACACTAAACCTTTCTCTTATTTTAAGTATTGCAGGCCTTTCAAGGTGGAATTTTGATTTGTGTTTATATCTAGTTTAGTCTCTTCCTGAAAAAACTCTAACTACACAATCTTCTACAAGCATACAAACCTATTCATGTAGAGCATGGGGATAACAGATCTTGTACTACTACTACTACAAGGCAGTGCATCCTTCCATGAAGCTGCAGGTCTGTGTCTGGTCTGTTTCCAGTAGCAAGAAGGTTAAAGTCAGCTTGTAAACCTCAAACTTTTCTGAAGACTGCAATCACGGAGATAGTTTCAAGAGTAAGCAAGAATGAGTCAGCTAGGATGAAGAAAGCAACTGTCTGCATTATGCACAGAACAGAGGGTGTGAGGCTTCATGAAAGTAGGTTGGCATTATGGAGGAGGGGGGAACTAGGAGAGTCCAGAGGGCCTGGGAACTTTAAATTTGATTTGCTTGGGGTTTTTCCTTGAAGGCTTCTAGCAGACTAACTTGCAGTGTTCTTGGGGGATGGGAGGTGGGGGGGAGGTGGTGGTGAAGAAAAAAAGTAGAACTGAAGAATTTTTCAAGAGTAAACAAGGGTTGGAAAGTCACTGTTGGGATTTTCATGTTTAATTTAGAAACTTAAAGGCTTTTGTGGGAAAGGTAGGTTTGGACTGTAGGGAGAGGGAAGTGTTGCAGGAGCTGGAGCTTGGGTGATGCCCAGCATGTGCTGCCAAGCCTCAACGTGCAACTTTTCTGCAGCATCTTTGCTGTGCAGGTAGCTGAAGTTGGTACCATGCACAGATGTTGCTCTGAAGATAGATGGCATAGTAACTGCTGCTGAGCACTGGGGTCAGGCTTTCAGCGTGGATCACAGTCCAACAAAATACTCTTTTAGAGAAAAATTGAAACAGCATTGTAATTTCCAGTCACTTTGAAACTTAAATATTGAGGCTGCCCAGACATTGCTGGGTAAAATAAATAGCTGTAACTGAAGCCAACAAATTCTGGTTGAAATCCTGAATACTAATTATTATTTCTATCATGCTATTACTTTGTGTATTCAGAACTCATCATATATGTGCTGTTTTAATTTCGACCTTGACTTTCTTCCAAAACCAACCTTATCTCTGGAAGGGACAGCATGTCTCCCCCTGTGGGTTTTTTTGGGGAGGGTTTCTTGTGTTTGTTTGTTTGGGGTTTTTTTTGTTTTTTTTTTTTTTTTTTTTTTTTTAAATAGTAAGTGGAAATAAAATAAATCTTCCATCTATCTCTGTGGAAAGAAATTATAACAGAGGAAGCACTGATACAGTGACCACAGCTTAAGTTTACAGCTTCTGTTTCTAAGTCTTTGACCTATGAATTTAGTCAAGTAAAATTGCTTTTGGCTGTATAGATTGAAAATGTTCAAGGGGAAAAGAACCTTCAAAAAATAATCCTCCTGACCTCTGTGATATCTTAATTTTTTTGACCAGTGTGACTATTCAACAAGAGGAGTACACTATTTTATGGTGTTGAAAATAAATATCCTGCCATTGTACTTCTTTCTGATTGTTGCAGTATAAAATGGGAAAGTTGAATAAGAAATTTAGATGTTCTCATACAAGCTGTCAAAAAAAAAAAAAAGCAAAGAGATTTGCATCTCACATTCTTGGCCTTTGGCATACAGCATCATTCTGAAGGAGAGGCAGAGAAACTAAGATGAAAGAATGGTTCCAGCAGTTCCAGTAGCGAACATACCTGAGCAACAAGGTTAGACAAAGGCTGTCAGCAGCACTGCAAAAAAACAAAATTAAAAACTAGTTGAGCTTTAATGCCTGGAAAAAGAAAATGAATAATGACCAGCTGCCAGCCATAACTCTGGTTTTTGCACTGAACGTGGATTGCATCAGTATATATTTAATCTCTGTAGTGCCACAAAGTATTGTGCAAGAAAATTAGAAGTAGGTTACAATTTATCCTTGAGTTGCCTTTGGTATAAGAGCCCAGTTAGTAACTGCTATTTGATATCTTTAGGGAGGGCATGTTTGATATGGGAAGTCCTGAAAATTTGAGGCGCAACTGAGATGCCAAGTTGTGGTGGTGTTTTAAATGAAAATGTAAGTACTGATTCCACCGCATCATTGGTAACTCTGAGTTGAAGGTGATGTTGTATAATAGCAATCAACTGCTAGTTCCTCTTTTCTGGTTAGGGATTGGTTTCTATTTGGAAAATAGGAAAAAACCCCCACCCCCAACATAATCAAATAAAGAAAAAAAACCCAAAAAAACCCCAAACTCCAAACAACCCATAGTGGCCAACAAAGGCGTCCCTTAAGACAGGTCACAGTCCTTAGGGGAATTTTGGGTTATGTATGAATTTGCCTTATTTCTTCTTGCTGATTAGACTATAATCTCAGCTCTGTATGTGGCAGTGAAACAATACCCTCTGCCTAAGCTCACCTTTTTTTTTTTTTTTTTTTTTTTGCTATAGTAAATGGCCTAATGTGCCCAGGTTTCAGATGAGAAGGCTCAGGATATTCTACTTTGAGCTTTCGGTAGCTGAACTAACAAAGCAGCTGTTTGGGTTGGAGGGTGTTTAGAACAACTAATACCACTCGATAAAAAAATGGAATCTAGATATTGAAAACTCTTCTGTGAAATTTTAACTGACATTTAAAAGAACAATAAAAAGATAATTGCTAGGAAAATAATCAAAACTTGTGCTCTGACGTTTCTCATTTAAGATACATCTTGAAGCAGTGAAGGTGCGTATGACATTGGATCACCTTGAGGAGAATGAAATTTGGTGTTGTGTTTTCTGTATATTAATTTATTCAAGAAAAAAAAAAGAAGATTTTTAAACCCCCTAGTACTAGATAGTTTTTGCTAGCTTAAAAGTCCAAAATGGTAGTTATTTAAAAAAAGAAAAAAAAAAAAAAAGACATACCATAGGAAGAAGGTCATAAGTGAGGTGACAACTGTGGGTCCCGCAGTGATGTTGTTTCCAGCTCAATGTAACTGTGCTCACTAAATGGTAACTTTCAGTGTTGATGACCCACAGAGATGGCAATTGGAACTTTAGCCATGCTGAACAGTGTTTTGGTAATATTCCTGTAACATTGTATCGGTTTGGTGCAGGTTTTGATACATTTTCTGATTATTTCTAAACACTTTTTAGTGGTCATCATTTCCGTTTCAAAATGAACCTTAATTGTGTCGATTTTTCACTTTGATATACTTAAACCAAGGATATTTAATACAAATTGCTGAAACAACAGCTGTGGTCAGGTCCTCAGGTGTTGGACAGCACAATTGTCTGTTATTCTGCAAAATTATTCTAAACAGCAAATAATATAACTACGTACTACAGAAGAGTATCTGGGACTTTTTGCTACCTGAAATATAACTTTTAGGTGTGCAACTGTTGCATCTGTGTGGATTTCCAATGGCTTCTGTGAAAAAGTTTTAGATGTCAACCTTAAACTTTCCTTGAAGAGGGAAAAGGAACAATTTTGGAGCATAAGAATCATGTGAAGTTAGGTGATAACATCTGGCATGGATAGTTTGTCTATGAAAGATGGATTAAATAGTTAAGCTTGCATTTAGCGTGAGTTATTTTCGAAGCAGAAATGTGGAAGTTTAGGGGCTGTAAAATGACAAACATAGCAACATAAGATCAAAGAGACATGAGAACAGGGCAAAAAGAAATTAGTATCTTTAAAATATCTGTCACTGCCACTATCATTTTTCTCCAGCCTACATAAATGGGAATTGTAGATATGTTTAAGAAAGTAAACAAGGAATTTGTTTATACAGTTGTTGCAGTGAGTTATTAGCTTATTGTATAGTATTTAAAAACAAAGCCACCCCTTAATGATCATCACTTTTTAATAACAAAGTATTCAGCACAGTGGAACTTACATATGGTAAATGAAAGTCACTGAAAACACTTGCTTCTCCTTGCCTGTCACTCCTGGTAGTGAGAATCAATATGAAAAAAAAAACCAACCAACCTTCCATAACTGACATGTATTATAAATTGTTGTGCAAAACTACATAATGTTTCAATGAAATGGACTTATTAGTATTCAGTATCATCAATCATTTTACTTAATCTTGCTTTAGCAAAAAGTTGATATACCATATTAACATTTAACACACAGTATTGAGGGTGAAAAAGGAAATTTAGTACATCTTTGGTTTAAGCCATGAACAATGTAGAGGATCTGAGAGCAGAAAAATGATGCATGCAATTCAGAGCAATGTGGATGAATCATTTTGTACTTTTATTTATAGCTGTTGTACATTTCTGTTTTGCTGTTTCATTTGACCAAATGAATTGTGGTTTTCATTTCATTTCTATTTTTTATTCAGTCTTTTAACATGCTGATTATATTTTAATTAGACTGTGTACTTAATATTTGAAAGCTAGAATTAGAGGGAGACCCAGGCGAGTGACAAATAAAAAGATTGAAAACAATGTTACTTTAGAATAGCTGCTAGGACTTTCATGAACAGATGGCCTGAACCTGTAAGAGTAATTATATCATAATCCTAATTAATCACAAGAAGACTGACCTGTTACTGATTCAAAAAATAATTTCACTTAGAGTTTTTTCAGTCAAACTTTTAATTTTAATTTACCTCTTTTAAAAAATATTTTATTCTTAGATCAGATCTGGATATCCATGTGCTCTGTATGCAGCAGGGCAGCCCCAAAACATAAGAGTGCAATCACACGTTGGCAAAACTGACAGCAGTTATTGCTTCATGTAAGGTCACAGGGCGTAAAGGTGATCTCTTGAACTGATGAGTCCAACTTTCTCTTCTCAGCAAACACTTACCCCATTTCTGTGTTGGATTCCATTCCTAATGTCAATGACCTTTCTTTCCCAACAATCTATTCAGTAATTCAGGAAGTCAACTTTTTAGTAATTTATCTTCCCATCTGTCACCAGGAAATCTGTATCATTTTAGTCTAGGGTCTAGGTTAAATTCATTTACTTTTGTTCATAAGTCCCAAATAATTTTTTTTTTTACCATTTCTGTTAAGAGTTTACTTGTCTGATTTGTCTGGGGCTTTTTTCTGTTTGATCCTTCTGAAATCTGGCTATACCCTTGCTATCAGGCCTTTATTTCTCAAAATATTAAGGCACAACTGCTAAGTAGTTATTAATTTTACTTCAATTTCCAAATATGCCCGGTGGGAACTTTAACTTATGTCAAAAGTCACAAAACTTATGTCTTTAATGTCAAAATGCCATGCAAATTACTACTTCCTATTGGACAATGATTGTTTTCTATTCTGAAAAATCATAAGGTAGTATGGTGGTCAAAATATGAGCAGAGAAAACAAAAATAAAACAAATATTTAATGTACATTTTTATTAAAAAATATGCTCTATAGCTCTGAGATATTTTTTTTCACCTTTGCTCTTCATTTTCTTTGACCAAGTGTTATTAAAGAGATGACATGAGGTAAAGATGGTTCTAGGTCTGACTATGCATTTCCGTTATTGCTTATGGTGTCTGGTTTAGTCTGAAATTGCAAAACTCACAAATGATGTAGCGTAATGGCTGGTCAGATGAAGTGCTCCAATTCTTTCAGTAACTACCTCTATCCGTGAATGAGAGAAACTAGAAATGAAATGATAATCAAGCCCCTTGAGGAGCTGAGACATTTCTGAAGGAAAAAGAGCACTGAGTCATTATTTGTTTTATGATCCTACTGTCACTCCTAAATATGCCAAATATAGTAGTTAAACAAAATGAAATGTCCTGAAGTACATTTTGTACATTACAGGTATTTTACTGAATGACAGCCAAAAGCATTCAGCTAAGTGTATTATTATATTCTTAAACTAGCAATAATAAAATATTCTGTGGATCACAGCAGCTTCTAAACAATGAGAGGGGGGAAAAAAATTCTTTATCTATCCATTATATACACACATAGCATAAATGATTTTGGTTTAGGTCTTAATTTAATTCTAGCTCTAATGCATTTTCTGTTCTTCTAGAGTTGCAGAATTCTGCCTGCTCCTGTTTCTTTTCTCTTCTCTTATGGTGGTCCTTAAGAAGCAAACTTCTGATATTTGAAGTTTATAAAAGAGGCCGTGTCAGCTGTTCCTGTTAGGTAGCTTTTGTGCTTTAGGAGAGAATTATTCATATTTCTTTGGCAGAATTCCAAAACCCTCTCTTAGGTTCAGTTCCCTGGCTTTTCTGATGTATTAGGAGTTCTGATTTTTTGTTTTTCTTTCCAGTGGGTAGGTGAGATGAGAACAGAAAAAGAAAGTTATTGACTTTTTATTTCCATTCCCATTTTCTTTTGCCTTTGTTTATAATTTAGTGCTTTCTGTTGCTCTTTCTGTTTTTCAAGACTCACTGCAGAGTGCTTATACTTGAGAAAAAAAGATTATTTAAAAAAAAAAAAAATTAAACCTCTAAACATTACAAAAAGAAGGACTGATTGTCCACTCTATGACAGGAGATCTTTGATAAATTAGGTGGCAGTTTAAATGGCAGACTATTTCTAAATGTGAGAAACTGAATTTTGAGGAATGATGACTAGTGACTATACCTGGGAAATGGGAAACTTGGATCTTCATGTTGGTATTTATGGAAATGTCCTATCTCAGCTTAAGAGGCTGGCAAAGTCTTGCATTTAAAACTTGGAAATGCCTGTGTATAATCTGTTAAAATCAAACAGTGTTTTTGTAGTATGCATAGAAAGTAATAGAAGCTAGAGTTCTTATCTTCCTTAAAGTTTTAAAATACCTTCTGTTTTACTAAATAGCTTGATTAAGACTACAAATTGATTAGAATAGCTTCGATCTCCCTTTAGTTTCTCCTGTCTTTATAATTCCCTGAACCTGAAGAAAAGTTTTGATTTTTAGATGCAGTGAGTATTTAAGGTTGCACAAACTTTGTGCATGGAATCCATGCAATATGAGTGCACCTGAACCACATGGACAGTAAGTAACAAGGTTGAAATGTGCCTTTGCAGGATCACATTGTGTGGCCACCTGAATATTACTTACTTGCTGCTTATTTTTGCAGTGGAAGGTTATTGCATCACTGACAATGTCATATCATGTTCTCCGTTCTCTTTTCATACTCTCTGTCAAGGCAATAACATTAATTTGTGTCCATTTGAATAACACTCGTTGTCACATGGAAAGAGATCTTGTGACAGGCATGGGCTTTGTTTAGCAAAAAACTTAAGAAATGGCAATTTTGAGAGACAATTTTACAGGAAAGAATCAGAGTGGCTAAACAACTCAAACCCACAATTTTTTTTCAGTTTGGCCATTTTCTGGTGCACTGGGCATGGGATAAATGTAATTCACTTTCTATGGTGCAGTTAAAATGCTCCATAAATATAATCATCAAACTTTCTCTCAATTTCTGATTGCTGTCTTTTGGTTTGCTGAGTGATTCCAAGCTCTTCAATGCATCTTCCTGCCTACTGCAGGAGTGTTGTACGTGCGTGTTATTTTGTCTTTGTGCTCTGGTGTCAGCAGTGCACAGAAGAAATGAGCTTTTCCAGGAGCAGCCACCACCATTTTTAGATCAGCCTCCAGCCCTGCTGCCGGGTGTCTTGCGTTGGCTGCAATCCCGAGGGCCCCTTTTGGTGGTTGCTGAGCTGGCTGGGACTGGCACTGGGCAGTCAGTGTCCTTGTTCCACACGGGGCACCCTGCAGCCCTTGCCACCAAAATCCTGCCGGTTATACCCAATGTAGTGACCTAACACTAAAGAGATTGCAGCTGTGAAGGTGTCACTGCAAGAGTGTGCTTTAGATCAATGAGGAATGTGCAAAGAAGAGGTAACATGGTTAGACTGTGACTGAGGCTACTGCTGGGGCTTCCCAGCCTGGATTCCTGGTGTAGTACAGGTCAAAGCACTTCCTCTTAATTAGGCAAAAGATTGGAATACTGTGCAGTCAAAATTGGATAATTCTAAAAACTATTAAAAAAACCCCCAACCAAACCAAAGCCACCCTGCCCCAAAACCTCAGCAATCCACCACCAGACAAAAAAACCACAGTGGTCCTGCATGTAGATGGGAAAATTTCTGCATTAAGCTGAGGTGATCAGACAGGAATAAAAAGATCCTTGTAAATTATTCCAGGTCAGCAGGTTATCTACCCATGAAAATGCAAATGCAGCCCCAGGAAGTATCAGGCCTATGTTTCTTTTTTGACATGAGTGTTAATGACATAAGCCCTGAGTAGTCATTTTCTGGGCACCTTTTTAATGAAAATTGAGCATAAAGTATAATTGAGATAGAGATGGGCAAGGATCATAACTGGTTTCATACCAATTTTATCTTATGGAGAGACCAATGTTTTGCCTGTCTAATGTGGGAAAAACAAAGCATGAGAGTGGATTTGATGAGTTTTTACAGGTAGCTGTGTTTAAGGACTGCATAAAAACCCCCTGTTTATTTAAGCTAGGATATTAGGGAACATACTCAGGAGGCAGAACTAACAAAAATTCTGCTAAAGCAGGGTTTACAGATAGGAGGAGGTCCATACTGTGGCTTGCTAGTCTCCAAACCATCTTTGTTTCGAAGTGACACTGTGAAACAGCCAAATATTAGCATGTTATCAGAAATTATTACAGTGACTTCAGTCTGGTACCTAATTACCAGGGGATGTCAAGCAGGAAGCAACTCCATAGCCTGCAGCTTCATCCTTTTATATATAAAAGTGTTTAATTGGAAAGATGAAGTGCTTAACATATAGACTAAGGGACATTCTGTGTTTTCTAACCATATGGAAATATTTCTTGTGATCTAGCACTGGAAGGTGGTGAATTAGTCACTGATGAATAAACCAGCTTGCAAAGTTTGATGGAATTTTTTTTTTATCAAGTCTATGACACTTCAACTTGTCCTTTTCAGTAAATAATAGTATCTTAGAAGTTGTCCTAGCGCTTTTGCAGTCTTATTTCTGCACTGATTTTATAAATATCAGCTGCTCCAAACTGTACAAGAAAGCCTATTTATCAGCTTTCAGTTTTGATGTCAGAAATTGCTTGAAATCATTTACATTAGGCAAACCTTTCACAAAATGATGTTGTAGTGGCATTTGGTTTAGTATTTTACTTGCAGCATGTTATAAAATGTAATAAATTTGGTTCTCTAACACACTTTTAAGACAAGACTTAATGCATCCCATTGTACACATTGTGTTTTGGGGCTGTAAATTAAAAAATCTATGAATTCTTGAATTTTCATGTTTACTGTTATGGATGGAGGCCTTCCTTATGCAATAGGACCTCCAAGCCAACTCTAGCAAACCTTTATGGAAGAAAAGCGGCACATCTCAAATTGCTGTTTCTTCCCATGCTTTGTAGGAAAAAATAGATCCTAAAATGTATTCTGTAGGTCGTGGGGCCGTGTTAAAGTGGTTTGAGTGAAGCCAGTTTTTTTCTGGAAGCTGTATTGTGATCTCTTTGCTGTCTCTCTTAGATGTGGCTTCCAAGCTGTGGACAGTTGTGACAGTGTTTCAGACTGAAATGTGCCAGGCTCTTACCTCAACATGCAATAAGCCCTAGTACTCTGAAATTCTCATTTGCCAGTCCCTCATTTACCGGGGCACAGAAGGAAATAAAAGGCTTAGGACCATCTGTTTACAGTGGGATCTAACTTTGCTGTGAGTGTATTGCCCAAGGTTGAGGCCAGGTTGGGGTAAACTGATGACTTTGTAGCAAGGTTTTTTCCCCCATCTTTTTTAAACCTTGATGTTTTGCTGCTCTGTCAGACCAACGTCATCTCAGATTTTTGACTCTGCTGGGTGGTGAGGTTAGAGGGGTTTTAGCAGCCGTGTGAAAACGGCTTTGCAGCCTACAGCAGTGTGATCTGCCATGTATTGAGTTCCTGTATGCATTACCTGTGCTAAAATGTAATTGCTGACTTCAAACACACGCTAGGGATGGTATTTAGCTATCTTAAGTATATCCATGACACTTGTCTGCCTTTCAAATCATGCAGTTTCAAAGGATGGTTCCTTTCTTCAGATTTGGGCTTTATATGAAGAAAGTGCATTGTTTTGGCTCTTCCTGGTCCTTTTTCATGTGTTTGATAGTATTTTGCTTACTGTATTTCAGATCTGGAGAACTTTTTCCTCACAGTATTATTTCTACAGACAGTCTTAGTACTATTTGCATTTGAAAATGTAAATCCTACTAATGAGGTGGATGTTGTTAATCCAGAGTTTTCCGATCAGTGATATTTTCTGTAAAATCCTGTAAATTTATAGATTGACTGGATGTAATTCCTTTACTTTGCATGCAAATATGGTCTTCAACCTTTTCAAGCAAATATAATTCGAGATGTGTCTGTTACATCTCTGATAAATGAAGAATGATAAATAATGAATACAAGAGCCTAGGCTGGTCTGTCTTTGCTCCTTTTTAGAGTGCTAAAGGGGAAATCTCATTAGCTAAGCCTAGCAGGAGCTCTGTTGTACTTAACTGGTGATCCTTCATGTAATCTCACTCCTCTGGGCCATTTGGAAGGTCAGGAGCAAAGGGTGAAAAGCTTGATGAGTTTTCAGTGTGCATAAGCACAGCTGGAATCTGGCACAAATTTACCCATGGAAACACAATCTACTTTCTACGTATGTAACTACATCATTTCTACTTCTATTGCATCTGCATAGTTTTTCTTACTCCCTTCTTCCAGATTTTATTACATGTGGTAAACTGCAGAAAACTGTTCTGTAGGTCATCTGTCTTTAGAGGAGGGGAACAGAGTCTGCGTGCTTGTGTACTTGATTTATGAGGAGTTTTCTTGGCCCTGGAGTCTTAAGTAGTTCACTATTGTTGTTTTTTTTTTTTTTTTTTTTTGTTTGGTTTTGGTTAATTTTTCTACTTCTTATGGTTCAGTTAAGGTTACAGGTGGGTTCTAATGCTTGGCAACTCAAAGTATTGGCCCCAAGTTTATTCCTGGGGATCATACAAATGTTTTATGAGTAGTCAAACCATTTTATCCATCTGACTGTCACTTGTTAACTTAAGCTTTAACCTCTATCCACATGGGACACCTTAAGTTTAAACCCTGCTGATGATTCAAATGAAGATGAGTTACACAGGGAGGGACGCTGAGAGTGTGAGGAGGATATGAGCTGTGTCCAACTGCCTGTAGTTCACCTCAATATCACAAAATTTGCACACTTCTAGTTGTTTGCTAGAAAAAGAGCCAAGTACTATACTCTAATTTATGTTTGTTACTTGTCCAGCTTGTGCTTAACAGGTCTTTCTTATCCTGTGTTGTGTGTGGTCTGCCAAGGATGAATGTAGATGTGGCTTTAATATAGGCTTAGGTGATGCTGCGGAGCTATTGTTGATGCATACTGTTTTTCTTATCAGTAGATTACTGGCATTGGTCCATGGCTTTCTGCTTTTATGCTGTTGAGGGCAGTCAATCTCAGTAACAGCATTTTCAAACAGTGTAACAAAGGTATGGTAAAGATTTATCCCTAAATATATACTGTGCATTTAATCAAAACACTTTTAGTGTTACTCTTTATACAGATACAAAGCACATCTTGTACAATAGTATGAAATCTGGCTTTGTTGTTAGCTTTTGCTCATAAAAGTAAGTACCAGAGGAAGGAGTATTTGTAAAGCTTTTTATTTTCGGTGAAAATGTCATTACAGAGAGAAAAAAACAAAGTAAGTGCCTGAAGTCTTTGTTCTCTTTTCTAAATAGCCTCTCTTTCTTAGTATGAAACTTTTTAGAGCAAATATTTTAAAGTGAAAACAAGGTGATGGAATAATGTGGCCAATAGTCAATCGCTTAAGCTGTATTTTCTTGCTAAGTTGAACATATTTTGCTGTCACAGCTTATGTTATAATGGTGTGGAAAAAAGATGAAAAATGCAGTTTTTGCTTATCAGCAATAGCTTTTGTCTTAATGTGTGTGTGTGTGTGTGTGTGTGTGTGTTAAAAGTTCGTGGTTTTACTTCAGTGCCTTTTTTCCATGGTGTCTTTAATACTTGCTGAATTCTCTAGAGAGTTAAGCTAGAGGAAAAGGGATGACTGAGACAAGGTTATAAGTGAGTAAATGTTTCAGAAGGGATGATAGAAAAGACTGGACTGTGCTAGGAGACAAAGTGAAAAGCCAGAGATGTGTCAGGTAGAAGATACTGGAACACAGCTGTAAATGAAACTGAGAGGAGTCAGATGAGTGGATCTGCACTGAGTAGTGGCAATCTTTCTTTGGTTTGAAACCTAGCAGACAGTGGAAAATGTGTGAATTTAGTAGTGGACAGAAAGCTATTGCATGTTTGAAAGGGAAAGGCCATATTTCTGCTTTCTGGGATCATATTATGGCTAAGCAAAAAATCGTTTGGGTTTGTAAAATTATGAAGGTTTAAGATGATATTTTTTTTTTTTTTTTTTTTTGTCCTAAAGACATGAGGAAGATTCAGCAGAATCTTGGGTAAAGGAAATAACATTTGGATGTTAATTCAGTGAGAGTGAGAAGCACAGTTATAGACAAGGGAAGAACAAGATTTGGCATAAATAAAAGCAAAATTTGGACATGAGAACAACACTGATGGAACCACAGAAATGAAATGAAGAATATGTTACTCAGAGGAAGGACTTGGTTTGTAGCGTTCCATTATGTTCTAAAACATTAGTGAAAGCTGTGGTGTATCCAGCAGCTGACAAGACAGACAAAAAAAACCAGAGCCAGTAAATGAGCTGAGAGAGAAGAATCTGTGCAGTGTCCAAATGATGTTACATTCAAAGTCAAAGCTAGCAACAAGAAGTCTTTGAAGGAAGAGAGAGAGATGAAGAGAGGAAGTACGGTCACTCACAGAGCTTTGAGATGCTTCTGAGAAAATATGTGAAAGTTCTAAATAAAAAATGAGACATTTAAAGAAGCAGGCTTAAAACTGAAGAAGAAGGTCTAGCTAGACTGCTTACAGGAAAGGATTAACAGATTAATAGCAGACTAGTAGCAGAAGAGCTAAGAATCATGTCAAAAAAAGGATCCAAACTTAGAGTCTGCAGGTGGAGAATCCAAATGCTTTATTTACTTAAACAAAACCAGAGAAAACCCAATAACTTGTTCTGCACACCTTCCACATTCCCCTATAATTTCTATTTAATGTGCAAAGTCCAGGGAAAATGCTTTTTTATAAGTTTGGAATCAGGTGTACTTAATTGTGTGGAGTTGTTCATCTGATCAGATCATGGAAAAGTTTTGGCAAAACTCTCATGGGATTGCTTCTGCTTCTTACAAAAGAACATATTTAAGCAGTTTTCAGTTTTCTGTGTGGTGAAGTAAGATTTTTAAGGCTAAAGTATTTCACCTTTTTCTTGGTTGTTATAGCTATTGTTCCTCTAGAAGTTTGAGTTCTTCACTTTGAGGAGCTTTGGTTTTTATAGAAACTACCCAGAAAGGCTTTAAAAGAATTCTGAGCTGTAACTGGATGTATTATATTATGTGTCTTTTTTTTGTGTTTGTTTAGGGCTGCTGGAGAGTTTAGTGTCTTATAAAGGGCTAAGGATAATCTGTCTTTCCTGTAAAATTAGTTTTATTTTTTTCCCTCTTTTTGTAGTAAGCTTAATAATTTCTCAGACTGAGTTGTGATTTTTAGTTGATATTCTTTCTCTGATGGTGTCTGTATTGAGAATTTTGCACTGACAATCAGAAGCTGAAAAACACATACAGACTCAGTTTCAGGATGTTTGAAAGAAATAGGCTATATATGTTAATATAATTAGTTAGTGATGTCAGAAAACTTTGATAGATTTACTTAATTCAGAACTCTATATCTAAATCTGAATGGAAATTTTTATCAAACTGGAGGTAATTATAGAGCAGCAATAATTCAGCTAATGTTGATAGCAACTCATTTGGTGTTAAGTCATTATGAAGATCTCTAAATAGTTAAAGCTGTAAAGTTTTCACTAATAAATAGCAATTGTCCAAAACAATTGCTATTTTTATTTGTTATGCTGGTTTTGTTACTATATCTAGAATAAGACAATTTACAGGCATATGAACCTGTAGGAATTGCCTTAATGTGGAGGAGATAGATTGTGATGCATTTCACCTGCTTGATTCAGAGGAAAGTGGGTCTAGGGGCCAAATTCTTTCCTGTTTTATCAAGTGTGAAAGAAATACTTATCTGAAGTTTGGACACTGAATATTGACTCGGGATTCCAATTACATTATTGGATCAATTAGAGACTTCCTGTGCTGTTGTAGCAAGTCATTTAAGTGATGCTTTCCTTCAATTTCTCCTCTGTACAATGCTTTGTTGAGGCATTGCGAAGATGAAACTCACTACTAATTTGTGAGCTGCATTGATTCTGCAGTGTGAAGGCCATATTATCACATAAATGAGTTGTCAGAAATCTAATTATATAAAATTATATAAATGTAATTATATATTATCTAATTATACTTCCCTGAAGAACTTCATGAAGACATACTCTTGGTCTCAGAAATTAAACATTTATGCCAGCTAAAGGATACGAGATTGACAGACGGTAGGAAACTGAGTTTGGGATAAAACCAGTTTATATATTCCTTAGAGAAATTTGTTTCTTTTAAATCAAAAGAATACGTTATTTAGGCCTTCCTAACATATTGCCAACATTAATTTGTAATTTTTAAGGATGTAGCTGTATGAATTGCATTAGCCAAATGATTGTAGTAAAACATAGGAAAACTTACACCATTTTCCTTGTTACCGTTTGAATAAGAAAAATATTCTTTACTCTTCTACTTTTTCTTTCTTCATTTTACATAAAGATATGTGGTCATATTTTTTGGAGACTGAATATTTTTTCTGTTTCAGAGCTCTGTAGTTAAATTTTTAACCAAACTCTAAATCAAGTTCTGATTTGTATCTCTGTAAGAATAACTTGTAGCTTTAAGTTGCAAAGAAAATGTGTTGTAGGCTTGTAAAGGTATGTTTGTGATGAAAGAACATCCTACTTATTAAGATGTTACAGAACAACTTGCTAATTACCTGTTTGTAGAATCATAGAATTATAGAATGGTTTGGGTTGGATTGATGAGATATCCTGAGTTACTTTGAGCTGCAGTGTTTTATCCTTTTACCAATTACTTGCAATTTTGAATCCAACTGTAAGGTACATAGCTGTGTGCTATGAATGTTTAAAATAATACTTTATTCATCCAGGGATTTATTTAAAGAGCATGCTTAAGAGGGAACTTAAACTTGGGCATTAGGCATTAGATGGAATTTTGTTTCATTGCAAATAGTAGCATTGGACTGACATCTTTAAGCCTAAGAAAAATCTTTTGATTGTGGGACTCAGAAGCAGGTCCCATGTATGGTATATCCACTGCATGGAAGCATTTCTATAAAAAGAGATCTCTTTTTTCTAGCATGGAAAACATTACAGAATTACAGAGAACAGATTTTGAGGTCTGCTGTTCTATTCTTCTGCTATAAGGCAGAATAAATTATGTCTTAGTCATTTGTGCCTTAGTAATTTCTGATACATTTGTCTAATGTATTCTTTCCTTATTCTTCTCCTCTTAGTAATTAGCGATGTGACAGTCACTTAGATATACTCCAATAAATCCTGGGTACTGTCTCTTGCTAGGTATTGCACAGATGCAGAATTAAAACAAAAACTTGCTTTAGACATTTGCAGTCCAAATGTCAAAAATAATTTTGGAAGAGTAGCAAAAGAGAAAGGATTATTTAAGAAGGATCAGTATCAAGTAAAGGTGCTGATCTTTGTGCACATCTCAGATTCCTGGTGACCTTTTTCATGGTCATTTTTCAGTGTTTCATTATAGGGTATGTGGATGAGATAAGCCTAAATAGAGATATTAGGCATAGGATCTGTATTTCTTATTCATAACTGAGAACTTGGCTTTAGGGGGAATATCAGCTTCAATAGCAAAGCAGGATAAAGACAATTGACAGGTGACCTAATGAACATTTTTCCCTATCAGTGTTGGAAGAACTGAGTTATAACTTGTAAAACTGTGTCCTTACAATCCACAGCTGGGCTTAATTATCCGTGTGGGAGCATGCAGGTGCCTGGACAGAATCAAATCACTTTTTTAAATGCATCAGACCCTGTGCTAGCTTCAAAACATTTTTTTATTGAAAGCATAGATGTAGCTCAGTCTTTGGTACCTTAATAGTACTGGTTTTAGTGAAATAAGTAATGTGTAGTCTTTAGGAGATAATCTTGTCAACTGAGACTCACACCTGTCAGATTGTGTGGTATGGGGGAAATGTGGCTTAAAGGTTACAAGAGTGTTTGGGATTCCAGGATTTCAGATGAAAGTCAATGGGGCGATCCTTAAGCTAGTAAATTCATTAAGTTTTCACTCCCCTGTTAAGCCTATTGGGTAATATTTATGGAGATTAACAATTCTCAATAAAGAAGAAATAAATGGAGAAATATAAATGTATAAAATGCTGATTAAATGATGAATGCCATGGCCAGGATTCCTCTGTTCTACTGATTCCCCGTATCTGCTCAGTACTTGGGAAACTTTTTTATAATTTTTTTATCAGTGGCATTAAGCATGGTTTTATCAAGGAGTAGTTGTACCAATATCTAATAATAGCAGATCAAAATCCATATTGTAATTGCAGTTGTTCATTTTCAATGTTGTAATTGAAGCTTACTAAAACAATTGTATTAGCTGGTATCATTTTGTAAAAGAAATTATTTTCCTGTGAGGCTTGTAATGCTTAGCACCGAACTCATATCATTGTGTACATTATTGTCTTCCATAAAACATAATGACAGGATACTAAGATAGCAAATGGCTTTGGTTATAAGCCAAAGTGTAAATCAGCATTGTAGAGGTGAATACCTTTGTTATGGTACTAAATTTACTACTTATAGGCAGTTTTAGAAAAGCATATTGAAAGACTGAAAATTCAGTTTCATTAGCAGCAGTGTGTCTCTGTAAAAATGTCTCTTGAGTAATACAGGTCTGCTCATAAATGTTCAGATTCAGTGAACAGCCAGGTTATTGTGGTTATGGACTTGAGAAATAATCTTTTTTTCTTCCTAGAAATCTTTCTTAATAGTATATGTAATCTATATTTGTCTTCTGCAGATTGAAAGTTGCTCACCTTCATAAACTCCTAACCTTAAGAAATAAAAGTATAAACTACTCGTACACTTACATTATGTGGAAGAGTTAGGAAAAGTTCATTGTTAGGCAATGCCTTGTGGTCATCCAAGCATTATATATGATTCTTGAACAGTTCTGTTCCGTTCAGCATTACGTGAGCTGTCTGCCTGGCTGACTTGCCAGTTACTATCAGCTGTCTTTGTCCTTTGTGCACACACAGGATGAGAATTTGAGCGGTGTTTGACAAGCAGAAACACTTTTCTGGTGTTTCTGCTCATAATAACATTTTTTTTTTTTTCCTAATGAGACGAATGTTCTCAACTTCTTACAAACCCGGTTGTTGGTTTGTTTGGTGTTTTGTTTGGTTTTTTTTTTTCAGTAGAAACAGAAACTTTATACTATATGAAAATACAGAACAATGGGGTGAAAGATCTCATGAAGTTAACAATAAAGTGATGAAAGTCTTAGAATTTTTTGAGTGGTTACAAAGTGCTTACTTAGCTGCTGGAATTAAGGAAAAAAGTTGTAATGAAAGAACTCTTGCTTGACACCAGTTCAGAAAGTTGCAGTGGGGATGGCAGGAGTGTGATGGCACCTTAATGTTCTTTCTAGAGTACTGAAGCAAAGTACTGTTACAGGAATAAGAGCAGAGCTGAAAATGTGTTAGGATGGATTAACTATGCTTATTGTATTGCAGTCCATGAGCTCAGGCAGGGGTAGATTGCTAGGTATTTGGTTAAAAACATCTTTGCTGCCATTTTGCAATCAAGAGAATCATCAAAGCAATCCAAACTGTCTCACGTTGTCTTGAGTTCTAAAATCTGCAACTACTAATTCAGGGAAGCAAATATAATCCTGTTTACTGAACATAAGGTCTGTAACTTAATCTCTTTCAAGACATTTCCTGGAGATCCTACAGACTAGATATCGTTATTGCTCTCTTGCTGCTTTCTTGTGTTCTGTGCTTCCTGTAACCACATCCAGGCCTTGGGGATGATCTGCTCTGTTCCTCTAGTTTTGTTTTGTTTTCTGTATCTGCCTTTGTACTCTTGTTCTTTCAGTTAATCCTAAATGGAAAGACTGACTTAAGAAGCATTGAATTAGAGACTTTGTCAAGAAAAAGCAGAGCTGTCTAGCTAGAGAGCGTGAGGGCTAGTTTGGAATTGCAGAAATTTCCCAAGCAGCACAAAAAGAAACTTCTTTGATGATAGGATTTTTTTTGTATACTTGGAAGATGGTGTTTAATTGGAAATAAGAATGCCCAATGGGGGATAAATCAGTATTCTGTAGTATGGGTTTTAATTCATGCAGATTCAGCATGATTTACTTTCCAAAGAGAAACTGGAATATAAACTTTTAGTTTTCATTTTGCAGAGGTAGTTTTGCTGGAATCTCATTTATAATAAATCTTATGTTGTTTACACCTACAGTTTTTGATCTTCTGTCCATATACCAGCTGTCAGGAAAACACCAAGCCCACAAATTACTGATTAGATACACAGCACAAAGGACACAAGCTGCTACCGTTTGGAAAGCTCAGCACTCACACAAAGAGTTTGCATCATTTTAACTGTACCAGTTTTACTTTCACTAATCATATATTGTATAGCTTGTTTGGCAGTACAGAGTTTATCATAAATACCTCTTTTCAGTTCTGAAGTCAGGTTAACAAATGTAATTACAGCTACTTGTTGTCAGAGGTAATTTTTTTTTTTTTTCCATTTCAGGAAGAGATGCAATGCCTTTTAACTAGTTTCTTGATGAAAATTTGTATCAGCTGCCCATAAGAAGCAACAGTGTGATCATGCTGTCTCAAAAAAGCCTTTCATCAAAGGTTAGAAATAATCTTTGGCATTCAAGAGACAGTGATTTTTTCAAAGAAGCTGAGCAGGCCACGTTAACTTTACAATCTGTGTGCCAATTTGACTGGCTATTGGTTTTGTTTTGCGGTTGTTTGTTTGGTTTTTCTTTTCTTTCTTTCTGTCTCCCCCTTACTAGCTTCAGCTTTCAGGCTGAAAAGAGCACTGTGTCAGTAAATCTTTTGTAAATATTGTGATAGTTGTTGTATTTTTCATGCTATGTAAATGCAGTTTAGTCTCTGTCAGCCAACACTTCAAAATGGGGAGCCAGTAGCTTGCTTCTTTTATTTCACTTATTGATAGCATCCATGTTTATTAGGAGAATATAAGATAATATAATAAAAGTGTTAACAAAGGAGTTAAGTGAGGAAAATCACAAATCCATTCCTTTGATATTATATTTGTAGTGTTAAGCTTTATTATAGGGGATGGAGTTTAGCAGACAGTTACTACCTCAATTCCTGCTTCTTTTCCTTACAAAGAGAATTGTCCACTGGTCAGCTGGAAAAATTGATGGTTAAATGTTGTTAATCTTTCACAGATGGTAATTGTCTTTTCTCTTCCTTTCCGCTCCCCACCTCCTGATGGTACAGAGGAATTGTTGTTTTCTTGGCTGAGATTTGTTTTAAATACCTATCTAGAAAGCTTTATAACTGTTGTAAAATTACTCCAACCTTTATACTGCATTCATATGACAGGATGCATATTGGTTGCAGTAAACATTATATATGGGGCTAAGTTTACTCTTGCTTCCACTGATCTCAATGGGATTAATCTATGGATACACGTGGAATTGCTTTTGAATTGAGAAACTATCTTCTTCCTACATTGACAAATAATTTATTATATGGTCAATCTAAATTGCACCAATTGAGAGACTGACATTGCCATGTTAAATCACTAATAAAATATGGATGTTAGACAGAATACTGTTTTTCTATCAGACTGTTCATGCTGGTTTTGTGTTACTTGTTTTCTGTTGAAGTACTTAATAATTTCTATTGATTTTCTATTCATAGCATTTTAATTATATGGGCTTCCTTCCTGGCATGCATTAATGTGGTAGCACCTACAAATCTAATAAAACGTCTATTCTGATAATAAATTTCAGTCTGACACAAAGCTGCTGGAATAGAAGATATTCTAGATTAGTCAGAATATCACTCAGATCTGTATTTTCTAGGACATGGCAGTCTCAGGCTCTCAGATTTAGTGTGAAATCTAATGCAGTTTAACCTGGAGAAACAGCCCCAGGAGTATAAATGCTAACTTAAGAGTCACTTCTCCCAACTTCTTACACCCAGCAGTCAGGCTCACAGGATCTGCTATTAGCTCCAATGGGAAAGATGGAGAACATTCACACCCAGTTTCTGGGCAGGAGATGGTTGGCACTGCTCTGAGTGGTAGACAGTGAAGGTTTGGTGAGGTGTCAGATAGAGGAAGATGCTGTATGAAGGTCTCTCTTTTTTTGTTTGTTTGTTTTTGTTGTGATCAGTAGGCTCTTTCATGACCAGCTTCTAAGCCTGTGATGTCTAAGTCTTCATTTCCTCTGGTGACTGCTGTGAGTTTTTCTGCAGCTGTATGACCTTAACCAAATACATCCACACTGTCCCTGACTGAGTTACTCCACTCTGCTTCAGAGATTTCCTCCCTGCTGAGGCCGGCTGGCTAATGCCAGACACGAAACCAGAGGATGTGCGAGCACCTTGGCAGCTGGGATGATGCATGAGCTCAGCATCAGGACCAGCAGGTAGCACAGAGGCAGCCCACAGGTCCACTTGGGCCTCATGGTAATGCTCCAAAGAGAGTTTAGGTCTGCTGATCTGCAAGACTGCGGTTCTGAGTGAGGTGTGTGAACACGCAAGTTTTAAGCACAGCTCACTTCTTGACTATCTGGATCTGGCCATGTGCATGCTGTAGGCAGCTGACTCTGAAGTGACTTTCTGTCCTTCTTCCTGGCTCGGCCTAGTTCACGTGCTGCAGATGCTTTCCAGGACTGTATGCAAGCATCTGGCCCAGGGCTCTGCCTTCCCTTTTAGGTACTGTGGGACTGAAATAATACGTATTAGAGAACTTAACTTCTAAGACCCTAAATCCTTTATTTGATCTAGCTTTTGCGTTCAATGTAAGAAGGTAAAGAAAAATAGGTGCAACAGAGAAAGGGGGAAAAGTGTTGATGAGGGTGACAAGCAGCAGCTGGGCATTTCTACCCATTAGGCACTGTCAAGAAGCTTGTCAGGTATCATGTTTGATGTTGGCATAGTCAGAATTTTTTTTTTTTTGTTGTATTGACAGATTCCTTTTTGTATTTTTTTATATATAATCAAAAGCTGACGTTTTATTTGAAGAAAGAATGTAGAGGAAAGTTGGATCTATAAATTTACTTTGACTTTCTTGTTTTTGTCAGGCCATAACTTGACATTCAGCTGAATGTTTAATGTGTCTTTCTCTTGTAGGCTTTATTTAACAGCTCTTTCTAGATAACTGTCTGATGAAGAAGTATTTCACTTGCATTTGATTTGAAAATGATGATGCTTATTTTCAAATGATATTGTTTGATTACTTTCATTATCCTTGCTGAGAAGAGAATGGGAAATGATACTCCCACCCCACCTCTTGTCTACCTACGTGCATGTATTTTTTTGTGTGCATATATATGCACACACACAGACACAGAGTGAGACAGTTATTGTTTGCCACAACTGTTCCAGTAGTAGAAAAATGATGGTCCTTGTTATAGTGATTGTTATCCAGCACCAACATGTGAATGTGTCCTTGAGGTTCAAGTCTCTGCCTTTTAACATCCGCTCTAAATGTCACATTCTCTTTTATCTTCAAAACCATACATGGAGATGTGAGTATAAGTAGACTGTGTGACAGAAGCTGTGTTAACAGTAACACATTAATTTTGAATTTCAGAATTAATACGATTTGCCTTTGAGTTAATTAAATAGAAACTATTTGGTATGAAGCAGGTTATAGTGTAATTTTTAAAACAATTTTAACCTCTGGAGTTATGAGGTGTACTTCCAAATTTAATTGATGAAAAACATTCCTGTATGTCCAAAACTAGTTATCTTAAACAAAACAGCAGCAGTACGCCATGAGCTGAATGGGCTGGAGAAGTACATAATATATGGTTATTCTCATTTTTCTAAATGGAAATAATTTTACAGGTGTGAAAATAGCTATATCTGCTTTAAAGTCAGTCTGATTCTTGTGAACTCTGGAGATATAGTGGACCCAACTTCTTTGAGGTTGCTCATGACTTCATTTAAATTCTCTGAGCTTTGGACAGATGTACAGACCTAAATGATGCTGGTGAGGTTGTAGAAGGCTTTCTCCCCTCTATTCTCAGTGACCTATTTCTTTTAGACCTTACAGTTACTGGTACAATTTGTTATGTGTTTTCACGAGTGTTTGATTAAAATTAACAGAAAATTAACGTCAATGAAAAATCAAGCTGAATATTAAGAAAATTTGGAAACATTTTTCCTGTCTCTGTCAAATTAAAGTTATATGGAACCTCTTACAAGAATTTATTTTATTTGGGGAATACATTTTACTGAGAAACAGAAGTATAAAGTTTTATTTTGTTCCTTCTAACAAGCAAAACTGCAGTTTGCCGTGCTAATTAGAGCAGCTGGATTACACAGTCTGCCTTAAATCCCAGGAGAAATTAGGAAAAGAGGCTGGTTTTAAGTCTTTCTTACTGTCTCCAAGGTTTTAAATTAAAACCTCTTTTGGTGAATGAGAACAGCTTACAGAATCAGTTTTTATTTGGGAGGAGTGAGAGGGAGTTCTTCCCTATTCATATTTCACTCAGAGCATGGCCTTTTGATTTAGAAAAACTATCACAGTCTAATGTGGTCAATAGTACTTTTGAATTTATTGGAGAAGTCTGAGGTCTCTGATAGATGGCTAAATACAGAGGGGAATAGAGTACAGAGAAGCTGTAAGAACAATAAAAGATGTGTTGCTTCTCTCTGAGGTCTTTAAGAGAGATAAGATTTCTACTAAAAGTAACTAATACATTAAAAGATTCCACTTTGGGAGATGCATTTGAGTGTCCTGTTTGATGCTAGATATACTAGGCCTGCTCTTTATCTGCATTATTTTGCAGCCTAAGTCCAAATCATAACTGCTCTGATTTTTTTATTTTTTTTTTTTCTATCTTTTAAAATCTTCTTTAGAGATTTGGTAGAGGTCTGCTGAGTCTGAATCAGTGGGACCTTAGTTATATTAGACCGTGAAATCTGATTGTGTGAGTCTGGCTTGGTGATAAAAGTTACACTGTTATTGCTTCCAAGTTTTTATTTGAAACTTTTTCTGAATATCTTGATTGCAATGTAAATGTCTGGATAGTAATACTTGTCAACCTCAAACACAAGAGAACCTTTAATGTGCTGACAAAAACATGGGTGAAAACCAGCCTTTGAAATACTGTGAAAAGAATTTACTTAACTAGTGAAGAAGTAAATGTCAGTTTGTCTTGAATAATGAAAAATGAAAATTAATGAGAGATGCTACATATGTAAATGTATTGCTTCAGAGAATTGTGGCAGAGAGATCTGCTCTCTTCATCTGCAGTGAGGAGAAAACTAAAGAGTTTGTTTTAGTGAATCATTAAAGAAGCATATCTAATGGCAATTAATGGATAGAATAGGAAGAGTACTTTTATGTTAGGGTAAAATTTACCTTCATCAGCCAGGTTGTTCTAGCTTGTAACTTCTTACTCCAAACTACAAGGCTTAACTATATGAGCAAAATAAACTTAGCAGCAGTGTTATCTATAATAAAATTAGACAAGCGCCTTAAGGAGAAGTGACTTTACAACCTAAACTCCTGTATGCCACTGTAGGCACTTGGATATCGATTTCCACTCCTAGTAAATAATGGTGATAATACCATGTGTGCAGCTTGTGCGAATTGTAACTTTTTTTATTGTAACTCACCTGATTTCTAATTGCTTGTAATCTTGTGGCTATGATTATTGAGGTTGAGAATGTATTTCAGTTACAACCAAATGCCAAGTTAGTGATAAAAAGATCATATTTAGCTTAAAAATAGCTACAGAGTTTTTTTTAAAAAAACCCAAAATATGGTAGTTGCTTTAATCGCCTGCAGATATTCTTAGAATTAATGAAGGCTAAAGTTAGAAATTATTCCAAAGTAATGTAAGAAAATGAAAGGCCAGAAGTCACAACATTGTGTGCTGGACTAAAGTGAACCCATGATACACTTTGAGGTGTAATATTAAAAATCCCTATAGCTGTGGGTTGATCAGGCTGCAGAGATGCACCTACTAGTACTGAGTAAGGTTGCACAGAACATAAAAGCAGGAGGGCTGCTGCCCGAGTGTGTCACTCCAGCCTTTAGAAACAGGGATTATTACCAGTGCTGCATTATGTTATATTTTTTCCACAGACAAGATGTATTAGAACAGAAGAATCTTTATGTTCTTTCTGGGATCTCATTACACAGTGCACCTGGAAATACATATAGAAGATTTATTTTTAACTATTAAAGTATTTCCAATATTAACAAAGGATGCTACAGCAAATTTTACGTATTGACTCCTTACTATAACTACTTACTGTAACTTCTTATATTTAATGGTTGTTTAATTTTTTGAAAATAGTTTTGTTTGGCCAAATGTGATAATTTTCTGTCCATGAATTATCATACACAAACACCATTAAACTGATACTGTGTAACCCATATCAGTTCTTTCCATATGGCTGGAATTGTTTCTCAAAACTGTCTGTGTTTTATATTATATCCATACTTTCAATATTCAGGCTGAAAGCAAGTTTAAGATTTGTTCTGATTTGTCAGTGGAATATTGGTTTTGAAACCTGATTGTGGCAACTTGGCTGTCAGGGATGGCTATTTTACTGCTAATGTATTTATTTTGGGCTTGTGGAAAAGCTTGTATCGTTTTTTTTACTGTTTGTCAGTCCTCTGACAGTTGACCAAACAAGTGCAAGGATATGAGAATGCAGGTACCCTGGATACCCTTTGCATCCTCCTATAAATGGCTGAAATATAAGTTTGAAAAATGATCAGAACAAAAAGTTATTCACTATTAAATGTCCCATACCTTACACATCCAGTAACCGTGGCACTGTAATTTAAGCTTAATTCTTAATTTTAATAAGCTGCTACTTAATTTCTCTCCATTACTTATAATTCCTGAGTTAGTGTTTTGGAGATGTTTTAGCAATTTTTTTTTTTTTTTTAAATCCTAATAGGTGATATCTATCATGTTATCATTATCTGCTTTTCTAAAGAATACTCAATTCTACCACGCTTGTTTACACACTGTATCATAACTACTAGTACCTGCTTCTACCCAAATGTAGCTGAAGGGTTTTCTGCTTGAAATACATCTAGCTTTGCACATCTGCCTTCTATGTTTAGATACACAGTGTGTGCACCTGTTCTTACTGTGGCATTGAGTTCCCTCAGGTTACAAAGTTTTTTGTTAGTTTATTACTTTCACTCTGTGTTTACACTTTTATAGCTTTTTTTTTTTTTATGGGAACAGCTTTCCTAAAATTAGATCTAATTCATGCCTGTAAGTATCAACACCCTTTGCTAAATTTTGTTTTGGAAGTGAGAACAAATAAAATCTAGATCAGAACCATGTTGAATACTGGGAAAGTCTGAACATCTGGAATTTAAATTTGAAGTGGGAATTCATTGCCTTAAAAAAAAAAAGTTATACTGACCAGCAGTTATAAACCAAGGAATGGTCAGAAATACTTTTTTGTCCAATATGCAGAGAAAAGCATCTGAAATTAAAAACCACTATCCAGACTACTTCATGAGCAACCCTGTGTTAAATGAAGCATTATATTTTAGGGAAAAATTAAGTTTTGCAGTTCATTGACACTCAATTTTGTTAACCTTAAAAATTGTTAAGGATTGAAAGGAATGCATAGATATATATGAATAAAATAATGTTGATGTTTATACTCTTATGTATAAAATTGAATGAATTATTGAGTATTATGCTTTAGGTTATAAACTACAAGCCAACTGAGGTCCAGAGAAAATTTCTCATTGTTACAGAATCATGGTGATTTTTATAGCCTCATTGTATTTGAAATATTCAGTATAATTCTGTGTTAATGATAGAATTGTAACTAGATAAGTCCTTGGGATAATGTGCAATTAAAGTTCTTAATGTTTTGAAGATCCACACAGGCATAGAAAAGACAAAAGAAACACCAACTGTATTTTGTCACAAGTGTGAAATTAAGGATCTTTATTGCTCTGAACATGGAGAACTGTAGAGTTCAGCAACCTTTATGCCTAATTGTAAGCAAGTATGTAATGTGCAGGCCAGTGATGAATCAAATGGAAAATACGTTTATGACTTTCAGCCTCTGAAATGAACCTCGTGTAAGGTTAACACTAATCATTCTAGATCATTGGTAAGGCACCAAAGATAAAGCTTTAAACAAATTATCACTAAATTGGCTTAGTTTAGAAAGTTTTTTTCATGGTTTTGTTAGTCATAAAAGCAAACAGACTTTTACTAGGACTTGTAAAGAAACATTTTATTGGATTCCTACCAGAGGCAGGCTGATGATCAAATATACCTTGATTATGACTCTGTTTTGAATTGCCTGCTGTGCTTTGATATCTATCTATCTACTTTTGAGTTGCTTTTTTCATAGATGCACTTTAGAATCTTGCTCTTCAGGGCATTCTTTTTCATTTTTCAGTGTGTCTTGTTTTTAAATGCTCAGTATCTTACAGTCTAGACTTGTTGGTTTTCTATTTCCTACACTGTTGGTTCACTCTAAGATGATCAAATACTCTTGGTGCTGGTGAAAATTGATGGTGACATGTTGGAAATCCACTGGCTGCACCAAAGCAAAATTACTGAGAGTGGGTAGGGAATCAGCATTTGAGATTCTAGCATATTTATACAAACTATGCTCCTGGATAGAGGGCTTACATTTGGTTCCCACTAAGTGTAGCAATACATTACTTTGGGCTATTTCAATTTTAAAGATTCCTGCTTCGTTGAGAGTAATAAGCCATAGACTGTAACTTACAAAGCAGAGTGATTTGTTTCATCTTTATGTAATTCTGAGCTTTATCATTCATGGGCAAAGTGTCTCTGAATAAAGCCTTTTATGGCACCATGTGACAGTAGAATTATCCCCGAGATCTTGGTCTGAGTTCCATTGATTAGGAATCATGAGTTTTTCAATAGTGAAAATAGTTGAGATCAGGTAAAAGCATAATGAGATAGCTCTGTTGCCCTAAAAAAATAATTAAACACCGAAAGGGCTAGACTGCTACTATAAGTGAAAGCACATTCACACATTCAGAGTGTGTTAGAACTGTTTCTCATTAAGCCAACACATTCTGTGACTGAGGCTTTGCTTTGGAATCTAAAGCAGTGACTGATAACAGCAATGATTCTCTCTTCTGCTTTGGCCAGCAAGTCTTTGTGAATCTTCAGTTCTTGGGTTGTGTTACAGAATGTTGAAACCTTCCTACACTACCACTAAATTGGTGCAATTTCCAAAGAACACAGATGGGGAGGTAAAAGTAATTAGCAACCTGTGTTCTTTGGCCTTGTGATCAAAATTTTCTGAGGTAATAAGAGAAAAAGTAACCACAGCAAGAAAATGCTGCTGGACTCCATCCAGTTAACATAGTTTTTAATTATGGCACAGTTATTTGTACACCTTTTCACATCTGTAATGCAGCCTGATTCTATTCTTGTCTGATAGTCAGCGCTAGAAGAATTTAAGTAATGAATGCCACTTATGGACCACTAAGAAAGTAACTTTGAACTGTACCATTGACACTTCTGTATTTGACAGATAACTCAAATGTCCTTTCATACTGATGTACTTGGTTTCTCTCCCTACAGATCTCATCTCTACCGTGTTTCAGTTCTGTCAGTGTCTTGTGTCAGTAGAAAGACCTTATTCACCTCAAAAAGTGAAATGACACTACTTTTACTTCTAGCCACAGAATGGAAAAAAACCTTGCAAAACAAACCATCTTTTTTGTGTCCTTGAGATCTGAATCCTGTACTTGGAAATGCATATTTATGATTTCTGAGAAATTCTGTGTGACTCAAGCTCTAGGGTAGAAATAAAATAGAAAAACCAGATGTACTCAAATTATTACAGCATTGATTGAATATCAATAAAAATCTAATAGAATAACCTGTAGCTTTTAAAGAGAAAGTGGAGAAAATATAAATTACTGTAACAGTCCAAGGTGACAGCTAATTTTTAACAATTATTTTGGTGTTTTTTCTAACTGCAAGGCATCAGTGAAAGCAGATCTAATTGTGTGACTTTCCTTAAGGTGCTCTCAGTAAAGATGGATATTGTGGAACTTCTAAATGTGTTAGGTACCTTTTACCACATAAGAAGTTTTATTGAAGTGGAGTGAACCAGAATGTCAAAATAATTGAATATAGGAAAAACTCCCAAACATTTCTATCTGACTGTGCTAGAAAATTGCTAATCACAGAATCACAGAATGTTAGGGATTGGAAGGGACCTCGAAAGATCATCTAGAACAATCCCCCTGCTGGAGCAGGAATCTCTTGAACTATGTAGTTTATTTTATTACCTTTGGTAACAGAAGGGAGAAAGCAAAAGTTTTTCAAGAAAACCCTATGGTACTTTATTTGTTTTTTGATCAACCCATTTCAAGGTTTTTGGAACTATCTTGTCTTCCTGCCCTGACATTTAATGGGAAGCTGTAGGAAGCTTACCTGCTTGAAGATGAGGGTAAAAACTTGCGAAACTAGAGGAAAAGAAGAGAAGACATCTAAAGTTACACATTCTACTCCTGGAGGGCTTTTCCTGCAAAGTCAGGAGAGAGGAGCTTTGAATAGACTGGATGAGAGTTTACTCTAGCTGAACTTTAGCATTGGTAAGTGCATCAGCTGTACTGGGCTATGGATTTGTTTTTCCTTGTAATCCTACGTAGGTGATAGAGGCTTTTCTATCTTTTATTTTAAAGTGTATTTCTGTGAAAAGCACTCTGCCACAGTAGTGGTGTGGGAAATAAGCAGCAAGCACAGTAAATATGATGCATATTGCTTCTGTGAGGATGAAATTATGGTAGCTAATTAATTTAAACCCCATGTAGGTCTATATTTTTGTTTTTATCTACACAGTATTCAAAATGTTTGGCCCAGTCAGGTATGTAGCTATTTACAACTTCCTTACTGCTTTGGTAGCTATGTAATTCAGAGAATGAGTGTTATTCTGGAACTTGGAGACCTGATTTCTATTCCTGTCTCTTGCTGATCTGGTATGTGAACCTACTCAAGTTGGTTTACTTTTCCAGATTCACTGGTAGGTCTATATATGACACATGCAGAAAGAAACACCAACTCTGAATCAAATCCTTTGAGGACCAGAAGCATATAGAGCTATGTCAGTGCAACTCTGTGCATGGGTGGTGTCTTCTAAGAAGGACAAAGTAAACTGAGTGCCAAGCACATTCATAGGTGAAATTTGCTAGGGTGTGGTGATCATAAAAGAATGAGCATGATTAATTAGCTCGTTATAATACAACTACAAGAAAAGACAACTTTTTCAGTCCATTAGTTAATTTTTGAAGTTGCACACTTATACATGCAGTGCCTGCTAAAATCATCCATTCAAGCATATGATCAAGGCAAGGCATCTTTGAAGAGATTTCTCTTCCACATCTATCTTATGTGGCTTCAGGACAAAATGATCTCACATAATCTTTTTAATTTCAGTATCAAAATAAATGGTAATTATACTAACTTTCACTCAGTGCAGAGTAGAAAAGTCAATATTAGTCATATGACATCTGTCCTCTTAAAAGGCAGTGGTTGAGTTTAACTTCTTGGTATTATGTGGTCCTGCAATAAATAACCTCATATTATTTTTAACTATGACCTTAAGCAGAGCCTACTGAAGCCAAGCAGAACACTCTTTATGACTTTAGAGGGCTTTGGATCTATCAGTTATCTAAATATTGCCTTTTTATTGTTGTAAATCAATAAATCTGTTGCTCTGGCACATTTTCAAATGTTACCCTTGAAGTAGTTGCTTATTCAGTGAACAGCCTGTTTATAGCCGATCGGAATGTTGCCAAATTGCTTTAGGTTTATTTTGTATTGATAGGTCCCAATTTCATAAATGTAATAGATCTTCAAAATTAAACGTTACTTCCTCAAACTATTCTCCCTGATTTCCTAATACCTAACCTGAATCTCTGCAGAGACTGTTGTACCTTAAGTTTCAGTAAAAATTCATTACAAATGAAATGAGAATTTAATTAGAGGGAAATAGGCAATACTGACTACAGTAAGGCCAGGGACAGGGATATTTATTTTTGTTAAGTAATTCTTACAGGAGTTTATCATGCAATGTACAGATAAAATAAATCTAATTAAAGAGAAAATTCCATATCCTGTATGAGTTTCTAGGAAATCTCTGTGAAAGTGAACATAAACGTTGCCTTGCTTCGATATACCATTTTGTAATGTTTCCTTCAAAGGAAGTTTCTATGTAGTAGTGTTTCTGTTTCTGTAGTTTTGTAACGCAGAAGAAAACTTCTTAATCTCTTTTAATATTTCTTGGACACTAGATAAACTCAGAGCTGTGAAAATGATGAAGACAATTACCTGCTTCTTCCTGCTTCAGTTCTCAGAAGTTATTGGTGAAGAACAGTGGTACTTTTAAGTTCTTATTGAGCTTTGCAAATTATCATATTTTGAATTTTTAACACATCATGTACAATTATGATGCATTAAACACACACAAAAAAATAAAATAGCTGCTTTTCTGCTAGACAGCACGTGAATTGTTCAGATGACTGCTATTCTTTCTGGATTTTGAAGTATACAAGAGGACACAACTTTAATAGGCTTTATGAGGAGTATTTGTTCTTGGTAGAAATAGTATCTTGCTAGCTATATTTGAATCAAATATTTAACAATGGATTTCTTTTCCCTTAACTGAAAAAAATTGTACCTCCATGAGCAAATAATGGGAAACTTAATAGTGCTTCTGACTGACTAGCTAGGGGTTTCTCCTTGCAGGGATGTGTCTCTGTATTTCTAGATCTGTATTAGTTTATAGCTGAATGGAAAGTTTGGTTCCTGAAAAACTTACACTTAAAATGTTTTAGTCTATATTTCATTCTGCTTGTTTGTTTGTGGTTTTTTTTTGTTTATTTGTTTCAGTATTGTTTCCTCATAGTTCACCATAGAAATAGCTTTTAAGTGGTAGAAAATCTGCTATAAGTATGAGGAAAATCTTCACTGAAGAAATCCACAACAGAAAAAGGAGAATAATGGTAGTCACATCTGATGAATAGGAAAGAGTAGGAGACAAAAGTCTAGAACATACTGTGAACTGAACAGTTCTTAAATCTCACTTGTAATAGTAAGATATATTCAACTTGCTGTTGAGCAACTATTCACCTATTCTGTAATATCTCCCAGAAGCTGAAATGTGAATTATCCGTTGATAATGTGTAAAGGAATAAGAAGGAAAAGGAGAGGATACTTCAGAACAGTCTTGGAGTTGTAGAGTATGTGAGAACTAGAAGTAGCTCAAAGTTAGCACAAGATTCACACACTCCTGATTCTTTTGTATGCATGGTCCTGAATGGTACCTGAATCAAGATTTTGGCCTTTTTACTTTTTTAAACTTATTTGGAAAATAATTAACTAAAAATGTCTTCCTCCTTGTAGGAAATACTTATTACTAAGAAAACGTGTTTCTGAAACACACTGAAGTATACACAACAAATAATTTCTTTAATAGGCCAAACTAGCTTTGCTTTGATGTAATATTTTCCCTTAAGGAAAATAATAAAAAGACTAACGTATACATATTCATTGAAACTATCTGATTATGTAGTTCCTCTGTGAATTGCCTATGCTCTAAGATAATCTAAAGCTCACAGCTTTCTCTCTGCGTTAACCCATGCATTTTCTTAAACTGCAAGTGAATATATGCTGAGAGGTACTTTGCTGGGTTGATGTTTCTGTGTTAAACTGTATTGAAAAAAAACATCTCAAGGCTGACTGCTGATGTTGGACAGGGCTGGTAGGGACAAACTATTAGAACAAGTTGATGCACAGAGCAAGTAAATGGTTTCACTTGATTTACTTTTACATCTCTGGATTGTATGATGAAAGTGAATAATTAAAGCATGAAGAAAATTCAACTAATCTTTTTAGGTTTGTGTATGTTAGAATATTCAGGGATTTTAGGCAAAGTTAGGTGGAAGTGACTTGAGGTATAGTTCTGGCAAACTTTGAGTAGCTTGATGTGTATAACAAGGCAATACTGTATCACCATATTTCAAGTAGACATGAAAGAAGGATGTTTGAAATTGTTTTGTTTTGTTTTTTTAATTAGACCTCATCAGAGACAGAAAAAGCAGAGAGGCACCAGTAGTAGTTCTATGTAGTTCATCACTTTGAAGCTCCAGATTTAGATCACTTTTGTCACATATTTGTTTTTTCTCAGTGGTTTAATCTGACACACATATGCCCGGATTTTTAACAGTAATTAGTCATTCACTGCTTCCAGGAGCCAGATACTTGATATGTTTTAAAAGTGTCACATTTGTTGTGTGTTTGTTTCACTTTGTAAAGCTGAGACAATGTTATTCCTCTTTCCAAGGATATTATGAGATAAATGTATTAAAGGCTGCAATGTGGTTGGAACTTATGCTATTCTTAGGTGTCTAACACAGTCTAGTAAGTTAAGTAGTGTCTAAATGTTCATATTATAACAAGAATTATCTTTGTAAATAAGATGAGGTTTCAGGTCACGACGCAAATACCAGCACCAAAGACTCCAATTGACTTGAACAAACATTGATTCAGGTCGATTAAAATTTGAAATGAACAATTTTCAACACACAAGTTCTGCAAATTAATTTTAGTTCTGGTTGTGTTTCTTTTTGCTATGAGTAATCTTGTTACTTTAGGTAGGACTGTTCAGGTACTCAAGAAATTCCACAACATCTGAAATGAAATATTTCACTGTCATATTTGTACAGCTATAATTATTGTGACCATTTTTATTCAGGTCAAAGGAGTTTTAGTTTCTGAGGCAGTAAATATTGCCAGTATTGAAAGCAGACGCTCATGTCTTCATAAATTCTGGATTGGCATGACTGCTAACTTGCTATTACCTTTTCTGTGTTAGGAGAATCAGCAAATGTTTATTCCCTCCAATGCTGCTTTTTAAACTCCTCTTACCTACTCCCTCTATCCATTGCACCTATCAAATAAAAAATAAAGCCTGCTTAGAAAATACAGTGATACTCCAGGGTATTGATGTGCTGTCCTGTACACTGTGTTCCTGGTCAAATTGGTGTGGCTGGCTGCTTGCAAATGCTATGCAGTTCCACTGAAACGGGCCATGTTGTACCACCGCAAAATTTATGCACTGGAGTTCCCCATTTTGTGCCTTGAAGCACTTCTAATGGCTCTAGAGACTTATCTTGACCACGTTACAGAGGTTGTATTTTGGAAATATATCTGTGTGAGTGAATGTATTGGGTTTGCATGGCAAGGTTTT
>NW_010309692.1:0-11643 GCF_000700745.2 Antrostomus carolinensis
TCCAACCCTAACCATTCTATGATTCTATAGGTCTATCTGGCAGCATGGCCTCTGGATAATAAGAATGTGGAGACACAGTCACATTCATCAGAACACAGGAAATGTTGCTGCTGACTTCCTACATTACTATCCCACCTGAAGACAAGTCTTAATAGCATCATCTGACCACATCTGATGGCTTACTTCACTGCACTGCGGACTTCTAAGACAATAAATAGTGAAGTACATGGAGGATGACAGTTGGCACTGATGTGCAGCAGGGGAAAGTCATTCACTTCGGTTAGTTTAATGAGATACTTTTGAAATGGACCCTTAGACTGTATCTGTAATAAAATGGCAGACTGAAGGATCAGATACAGTTCAGAAGGCTTATCTGCCTTCAAGATTGATTGTATTTTGAGTATGAGCAGCGACAGCAAAGGGAACTTATCTTTTATCAGGTATGCCTCTGCTGTTCTGGAGTCAAAAGCACCACCTCTGATCATTTAAGACAAACACTTCAAAGATCACTGTAAGATCTTCTTAGCTTCCTACCATTTATTTGGATTTATTTCTGATAAACCAAGTGCCCTCATATAGTCAGATAATTAAATTTTTCTTCTCAAATGGATTGTCTTCAAATACAGCAGTCTTCCAGTACTAGCTTATCACATGAATTATCATTACATAACATGTACTAATGGAAAAGTTGCTTCCCAATGTAACAGACAGCTGTTGTGATTGCTGATTAATAAAAAGTGTAGATAGCCTTTCAGAAGGACACAGGAATGGTATATGAAATCTAAAAAAATCCTGCAAAATTTTTCTAATGCCTTCCACCATGAATATGAAAATTAACACAATTCAAATGCCAGTTCAAAGTTTTCTGGCACATTTTTAAACCTCTTTTTTCCAGCAAGTGACTTGAGCATATACTTAAATACTTCTGAAATAACACAAAACAGCATTCTTCCAATAAGTAGCCAATTAAAAATCACAGTTTTCCCATTTAGGGACCAAATATGTCATGCCTTCTGTTTTGTTGCTCTGTGAGAGAATGTTTTTCTCTAACTTGGTCTTTTACATTCTCCTTAAGATCCACCAGGGAAAGACTCTCTGCATGCTTACTGAGATACTGTACAATGCTACATAAACAGCTGGACCAGAAGGGTACAGGTTTCTGAACTTTACAGTCTAATTTGTAGACCCACCATCTATCCAGATCTGTGTAACTGCAGTCCAACTTCTAAAACCCTTCTGATCCACCACCATACTCAATTGTTAACAGACAAGAAAGCATCAACATATATTCTCCTATTAGGTAAACCAAAACACACTGTTCTGAATCTAAACTACAGTTTTTCATTGCCTAAACAGCTAAGGTCATCACTAAGATGAATTGGTTAATTCATATTTTTAACAGAACACTAACATCAATAAAAGACTACTGCTTTAATCAAAACACATTCCTCCCTGGATCAACTCTGAAAACCTCTGTGAGACACCATGTCAATGCTTGCAATTTGTACCCAGGCAAGCAGATTCAGATTCTAGCAGGACTATTCGGGTAAGAAAAGATGTCTTTCATGCACAGAAGTTGCAGAAGTAAGGTGTGATTTCAGAATATAAAATAATTCAGAAGAACTGAATAAAAGATACAATAACTCAGGTTAACTGGCATTTCATTCATAAAGTTCAAAAGGAAAAATCACTATATGACGTTATCAGTACAGCTATTTACTCTTGCTACCATTTGTGGCATTAAGATTCTAGCTGAACTGCAACAATTGCCACAGCCTTACTCACCTCTGCTGGATGCTGAATTATATACAAGCAGGTGGAGACCTTTAGTGGATGTACTGGCAGGAATGGACATAAACACACCTTCTGAGGACGGCTACATGACAGAAGGGAGTGAAAGAACAATAAAAGTAATCAGCAATTTATGAAAAATAGCATAAATATGTTGCACAAATACATGTCACATCCCAAGAGGCACACTAAGAACTTCCCCTTACAACACAGTGTATTAAATCTGCTGTAATTTTCTGTTCAAAACTCCTTCTGTTTCTAAGAATAAAGAAGCAAGGTTTTCAACCCCCCTGTGGTGTGGTTAGGATTAAAGCATTCTAAAAATCCTTTTGTCACCTTCAAGAGGAGCAACTTACTAGTATCCATACTAGTACCAATACCCTAACAGATTTCAGAGAAGTCTGTTACTGCATTTCATACCAACTTACTGTTTCAACAATTTGATAAACTATTATAATAGAATAGATAATATTTATAATAGATTAATTACAATAGAAAATTTTAGAAGCATTCACACAGAACTCCAAACATGCTATATTTATGATTGGGTTCATTTTTTTTTAATTCCATATATGCTGAAATATGTAGTAGACATGTAGTAAGAAAACAAAAATTCTTATCAGGAACTTCTAATTTGAGTCTGAAAAAATAAAATAAAATAATTTCAAATTATTTGGTGTACTGTATGTAGCTCTTAAATGACTAGCAGAAGAACTGTATCTAAAGAAATGAGCTTAAACATTGCTTGATCAAGAATAAATAGATCAAGAATAAATAGAAGCAAAGAATTAAGCTCTGTATTGGGTCTGGCTGGGCTGGAGTTCCATTTTATCTTCTCCCCTGCCCAATTGAGGAGGGGGAGTGATAGAGCGGGCTTTGGTGGGCATCTGGCCTCTAGCCAGGGTCAACCCACCACAAGCTCAAAGTTATATATGAAGTAATTGAATATACACACATTCATGTGCATGCATAGAAGTCATTATAGCTACTCACATTATTCAATAACTCAGAAAAATTAAGGATTTCTTTAACAGTGAAGCTATTACCAGTATTCATCACCTAATATCATACTGTCCTTACAAACAAAGCTCTCCAAGCCTAAAAAATATAAGGTTAGGATTTTTAGTAGAATCCTAGAGACTCATGGGACAACTTCATCTGCATCCTCCTTGTAATCTTTATTGGTAACAGTTTATATGTTAGTCACACGAGGGACAGTAAGCAACCACTGCAGTAGACAAGATGTACAGAAGTAAATTTTGAAGAGAGGTCCAGATCAAGTTAGTGGTGAGCCTGACTGACACCGCACTTGCTTTGTCCACAAGAGCATGCAGCCAGCCAAGTATGCTAAATAATGTTATGATAATCCAAGCCAGTATAACTGTTACCTAGTCAAATACAAGTACTCAATGGTGTAACGCCACTAAATGGTGGCATTACAAAAAGGGAATAGGAACAGATAACCTCCTTTTTAACAGCTGACAGGTTGTGTTAATTTAAACCCTCTACTTCTAGCCCCAACCACTGAGACACAGAGATTATTCCTTTTGCCATAGGGTACACAGTCAAAAGTTACCCAACAACAGCCTAGATCCAAAGAAGTGGACGGAGTGTTGATGCAAGGAAAGGAATTGGTACTGATGAAAATAAACACTGGAAAAAGTATCTTAAAATATTTAGACTAAAAGACACATGGTCAAGAAATCAGGCTAGTGATAAAACAGAAATTATTCTCATACACTTTTCCAGTATACTGCTCCAGCGGCCTGCTGTCTGTCTTTCCTTTCTTTCTAGTGCTGGCATTCTTCTGTTGCTAATCCTGCATAAATCTGGCATATTCTATTGTATTAACGGACAGGCTTTGAGTCTAAAATTAAGTACTAATTAATTTCAGTATGCAGTGGGCTACTCTGGTGAACTTCACAATAAATGAACTGAAACCAACCTTGCTTCCAGGTCTGGTGGGTCTAATTGCAGACGTTCTCCAGTGCTGTACCACTGCCTTTTTTAAAATTTCCAAAATTTTCTCATGTGTAACCAATTTAAACAGAAATTTATGAGAAGTTTTTTTAACAACCTAGAAGCAGTAAATACTCCCAGTGGCTGCTTGTTGCCTGTGCCCCAATTGCTAAGTAAAAGCTCACCCTCTTTTTGGTCATCAGATTTAGTGGAAACTCAATTTTGTACTAAGTGTGATTCCTCAGTTTCTCTCCATTGTTAAATGGCTGGTTTCACTTCCAAGAGAAACTCTTAAAAGTTCTCCCCATTATGGCATTTTCTACTAAGGAGAGATTAAGGCACAGAAATCTGCTATACACAGCTGTTCCAAAAGAGTTAGCTGGTAACTTAAATCCAAAGAACTGCATTGTTCACTAACTTCTATAAGCAGACAGAAATATTTTCCAGTGATTTCTGACCTCAGGGTGTTTAACAAAGATGGCTTGATATAACTTACTTATTTTTAAGTCTCCCTTTTGCATATGCTTTTTGTATTTTCCACATTGGCTTGGATTTTTTACAGGTAGGGTTTTTTTTAAGTTTCGTTAGCCTCAACAAGAACAAAACAAAACAAAACCCTAAACCAAAAAAGGAAAGTACCCAGAAAGCAAGCATTTTCAAATAGTTACATAATAAACTGTACTACTAATTTGATTTGTAAGGAGCAGAGCACAAACCATGACAAATTAAAATACTTTCCAATATAATTTAATTACGTACATATGTACATACATTACTTAACTTTAAGCACCCAACTAGGTATGTGATCATGTTGAATATGTACTTTTACAACTCCATCCTGGGGGCACAAAACTTATCTCTGTACTCTCACTTTGGTACCTAACAGTTACTGTGTCAAGACAAAAAAATCCATTATTCCCACCTGAAGCTGACACTACCAGTCTACATCAGTCCCATAGGAAGCACCACAGAACAAGAGAAGTTCTGTTCCACTACCACAAAAGCTGGCATTGCTCTGAGAAAGGCCATCTAGGAGGAAAAGGCTTTTTGTCTTTTTCTTTTGTTTAAAGATTCTGCTACATTCTTGCCCTACATACACAGCTGATCTAGGGGCAGCACCACAGAACTTACTTAATGATGAACATCAGTTTTCTCCTGGCCACATTTCTGGCCACAAAGCAGCAATCTGCTTCAGGCAGGAACAGTAATATTCAGAATATTAAGGAAAATGTTTGTGAGTGAGGATTAGGATTTGAAGAAGGATAATTGTTACAGTATTATTCACCTGTATGCAATTCCACTACAGCTCAAAGCTATCCAGTAGGTTCTTTACAGCATTTCTAGTTTAAAAACTTATGACAAAGTAACCTGCCACATTGATTTTTTTTTTTTTTTCCCAGTCCCACCATCCTGTGTCTCTCAAAAGTGCTCACTTCATATGCAAAAGACAGCCATGCACATGCATGGATTTCTCATAGCTTTCCTTCCATTATTCACATCTAAATTAATGATGTTCACATTCAGAATAACATTTAGTCTATTTTCCCAACAGAACTGAACCTGGACAGTAGACTGTGCTGCACTGTGGTGTCAGGTTTAGTGTGATTACAAGTTTCTGAGCAGAGTTACTCTAAAAGTGAATATGAAGCAGCCTGGAAAATAGTGAGCTAATTCTGAAACTCTTTCCAAGTCTCTGTATGATTTTCCTACAAATATAAATGTCCTCACTTGCTTCAGGACTAACTTTTGCCTTGTTGCAAGTCCAAAGAGCTTCTGATGACAGGCACCATTCTGTGAGTGCAAACAAGTGTACTCTTATACCCCTATTCAGAAAACTAAAGGCAGGTAATTCAGGGATTTAAATCCACAGTAAGCAAAGAATAACAATGTTACAATTTTATGCTCAGCATTTTAGCCATTTCTAAGGAAAGATAAAGATGTTAGGTGTGCCAAACATTCTAGAAACAGTGCCTGCAATATTAAAATAAAGAGGAAGCTGATGTTTTTAAACTACTATCACTTATGGCAACATTTTCATGCTCCAGCACATATTGCAAGGTCAGGCCTAAGACTTCGTATTTTCATGCCTGCCCAAACAGAAACAGCTGCTTCAAGTAAACTAGATTTCTCTACTGTTTGGTCAAAACACCAAGGGTTTCAGGGTCAAAACCCACCTGAGAAGTCTAGAAAAAAAGCCACAAAGCTAACATATGTTTGTTTTATACTAATGTTTTAATACTTGTTTTATACTAACACAAGTCCATTACACTCATGCATTAAAACTACATTCAGGAGCTTTACAAAGCTGTATTGGAAGTTTAAAAGCACAAGCCCATACATTTTATGAAATTTGAGAACAGGCATTACTTTTGCTAGTTTTATGTTAGAGGACAAACACAAATTAAAAATGGTTTTAAGATTACATTTTGAATCTTCCACGTTAACCACTACAGCTAGAGAAGGACCTTAAAAAAAAATGAGTGGATTAAGATAAACACAGATAAACATAAAATGATGGACTTACGAAGAAACAATTCTAACCCAGCATACAGAAAAACTCCGGGGTCGGAGGTTAATATGCCATGACATTCAGGAGTAAGACCTTATGATAAACAGTTCTGTGAAAATGTCAGTTTAATGCCTGGTAGTTCTCAAAAATGCAGAGCAGATGTTAAGTGTTACTAGCAAAAGATGAAAGAAATAAACAGAGAACATACTACACCATGACATAAACCTCTGGTTTAGCCCCATCTTGCACCCCAAGTGCAAAAAAAGGCTGGAGAAGCCAGGTCAAAAACAAACATGATTAGTAAGTCCTCAAAAGGGCCACAGATCTCACTGCTGACTAATGCTGTGGATACATGAATTTTACATGGGTTCAAGGGAAACTGAAAAAAAAATGTGAAATAAAAATCCACTAGATATGGAAGCACTGCCACTAAAAGCCACAGCCAACTCAAAGTCCCCTGAGCTAAAGGCAGTTGGAGAAAGGATAGAAGTATCACAACATACTTGCCCTTTCTTCTTTAAATATATGTATACACTTACTACTACATCTGTTCGTGGTTAGTGACAGCATGTTGTGCAAACAGCCCGTTGATATGCTCTAGTAATGGCCATTCTTCTATTCTCAAGTCATTCTGCACGATTTAAAACACATGTATGCAATGCCAATTGCAGTGGCTTGAGATTACCTAGCTGTAATTTTTACTTTTTGCATTTTAGCTCTAAAATTTGACTGTATATACTTCTGTATTTCTCTGGGCAAAATCTTACACGTCCTTTGGACTACCCTTCTGTAATTGACAGGACTTACTGCCATCTGAAAAAGAATTTGCTGAGTAGATTATGCTTCTGCTTTCCCCTGCCTTATGGATATACAACATGTGACCTGATGCAACTGCCACAACTTTCACGGAGGATAAAAAGCCATCCCTACTAAATGAAAACCTCTCTCTCCTGCACTGAACTGAAATAATGCATTACCTTGTCCTCTACACGGCCAAGGCCCATCTGGCAAAACCAGGGTCAGTGCAGGCAGGATGAGGATTTGGTATTCCCTGTAGCTCTACTGATAGTAAGCATAGATCCTGCAAGAAAAGCCAAACTGCCATGGTCACCAGCTAAACTGTACGCTAAAAACAGGCCTAAAGTTCACTGTAGCTAAGTCTACATAGTAGACTTGAGATTTCTCAAAACTTGCCCATCCTCTGATCCTAAATAAATATGAGTCAGATTTAAACTAGAAACTCCATAGCTCATGTCCTAAATATACAAGCTCTGCTGATCTGCTGTGTTAACTGAAGCTCACACATGCTTTTAAACTACTGAGTAAGAGGGAAGCTGTGACATACAATACTGAAATAATACTTGGAGTTCTTCCTCTTCTTTTGTTTTAAATTTGAACAGGATGAGCCAATTCAATCATTAACACTGCTTCAATTATTATGAGCTGCCCTTATTTCCTCAGTAGCGGGTATTTTGTAGGTAATGTGGCTGGGTGATTGTAAGGCACTAAAAGATGGCTCTGTAACATTACCATGTAAATACTTCTCACTGTTGCAGTGCTAGTAGCCCTTCATTCTCATGCTTAGTTACCTTGGTGCACAGAAATAACACAATATCATCTCTGCCATACCTCAGATTTAATTATGAAATTAATGGCCATCACATCTTGGTTTTGTAACTCTCCTGCTTGCATTATTGTACTTTTAAGATGTCTACTACTATCCTCACAACCATTCAAATCAACTAGCCTACAGAAGACTGACTCCTACAGGCAAAATAAAGAAATAAAAACTTATGAGAAGTAAAATGTGATAGAAGCTCATCCTTTTTTAGCCTTAGTTTTCTAATTACATGCCTACCAGCTCTTCAATTTATCTTTAAAGTAAGTTTTGGAAAGCCATCTTTCTGAGAAGTACTACAGCTATTAGTATAGCATCTGTATGAATGTGACCTGTTAAGTGCAAGCTGCCTTCATGGAGTATTCTTTTAAATGCTGTACTTTTAAATACCTTTCATGCTGAAGGTATACAGACAAAAATCAATGTATTTCAGAAATGTGGCATCCATGACACCTTTATTAAAGGCTCTAAAGGATGCAGCGTTCTCATGTGACCATTTCCCAAGGCAAATAACCTTTTTGCCTGACCAATTAAATCATAAATAAAGGACAAACAAGTAAATTTAGGGATTTTTTAGCCTGGAATGATAGTAGCGGCAGCTTTACAAGGCTAAACTGAACATATTAAAAACAACAAATATCTTCCAATGCTATAAAAGAGAAAAGATATGAAGAAAAAGAGAACAAAATATCCGCCCTGTATATTTTCCTGACTTACTATATGGAAGCAGACCTGGGCAGGCAGCTTTCCTTGCAAATAACTGATATTAACAAATCAATTTTCAACTATTTCAGCCGTTTACATTAAAGTTGGCTGTGGCTTCCACTGTAACTAATAGCAGTAAATAAAAAATAGCATTTAGCTTATGCAGCACTGTAGTCATTACAGAAAGGCCAGGAAAGCCAAAAACTAATGAGCCCGAGATTGTTGACATTTTCATGCATCTTGGCTCTACAGTCTGGCAAAATAGCTGGCACTCTGACAAGCTTGACGCCAGACAGTTAGCAGAGCTTTAAATGTCTTGAAGAAGGTGAAGCAGTAATGGCATTTAAAGCAAGATATTAAGAAGTTAAACTGAAGTTTTACACTCCCGGCTTTATAATTCCCTACTTGTCTTGGAAATTTAGAAACCACCACAAGAAAATACAAACCAGAAAAACTCTGTCACCAAAAAAGTCTTGTGGAAAAGCTCAAAATTTCCCAGGGAACAGAGGAACCCACTGATCCAAGAAAGAGAAAGGGAAGAAAAAAAAAAAATCCAACCATACGGAATCAGCATCTTGATTCTTCCATCCATTTGTATATACATAAAGAACACTCCAGTTAACAGTACGAGGTAAAAACAGAAGAATATTTTTAAAAAGCATATGAAGTTCTTAAATTAATGCTTCTTAAGTTAAATTAGGTCTGTAGATATCATTGGCTGAAGAGAACTTTTTTGCAACACTACAGAAGTACATTTGTTTGAATGTTTCCTTCAAACACTTCCCCAAACTCTTGTTACTATTTTAGCCTTTGAAATAATAATTACAAAATGTGCAATGCAATAGAGTTCAGTTCAGTTACAATTTAAGTTGACGTGCAGCTTGTTTAAAAGATGGTTAAGAAATGCCCACATCTGAAAATGCTGCACCAAACCATTTCCAACAGAAGAATACCCAACGGTTATAAAAAATAAAGACTCTCAAAGAGACTTTCTTGAAGTTTTAATTTCTACTCCTTCCTTAATTTATGTAATTCCACTGATTTTAATTGAAGAGATAGAGAATCTGAACTTTGTTTAGGCAGGATTTTACGAACTCTGGTTATACAATCTGATCTATTCCCCTATCTAAAGGCTTATACATGAAAAAGGAGAAAAGGCGTGAGCAGTTTTATGACTAGAATCAGAGGTGTTTCCTATTTACCTGCAACAACATCATTATTAGGAAGGTCTGTCCTAACCTGGCCCAAAATATTTCCATTATCTTATTTTCTTGACCAGAACTGAAAATAAAAATCTGAAAACTCCCTTAAAGGCATGGCAAGGCAGAGACCACTAAGCTATAAAACAGTTCGGAGAAACAAAAAATGTCATAAAAAGAAAAAGTACCTGCATAGACAGTACCTGCAGTGTAACTTCCCTAGCAGGGGCCACTAAGCCAAAACTTGACCAGGGCTGCCACACAGTGGGTGCCCTCACCAGGCAGCACCCAGCCATCTGCCACCACTGCTGGGCTGCACTGAGCCCCCAGCCCTGCTCTGCTGCACCTGCTCCTCAGCCACTCTGACTTCAGCTACCTTCAAAAATTAAAAAAAAAATCCATTAAATATTAAATTTGATTTAATATTGTAGAATGGCATTTTAGTGAATAGTAATGCATTCACTAGCAACTAGTATTTTTAGCAGTATTTCAATTTCTGTTTAGGTTAGTAACAAATAATTATGTAAGTCTTAATTGTATATGTACACAATTACTCACAAACTTTATTATATTTTTATACAGATTTGCAAGACAAATGAGTCCAGTGCATTGCTAACATCTGTATCTCCACACACAAGAACACACAAAACTGGTAAAGCAGAGAAGCATTAGCAAAGCCTAAGGGAAGTTTGCTTTTGCCTCCTACTCAGCCTGTTTTCAGCAGAATGACGGGGTTCTTCCAAAGCAATAAAAGCCACAAGACACAGAACTCAACACTGATTCTCTACTGGCACCAAGCTTTCATTATAATTCAGAAGAGGACCAAAAATATATTACACATGGAAGCCGGACTTCTGTTCGGAAGAGGTCAACTGCTGTACATAGGACCCTGCCAGGAAGAGCAGACAGGGTCCTCTCTTCAGCCTCGGTTCTAGAAGGCTTGCTAGACCCTAGCATGCCTCCCACCAGAGGACTCACAAACTGTGGCTAACCAGCCCTTCTCCCCATCTCCTTCTCAGTCTGCTACCTTGGCATGAGGGAACAGAGGCTCTTTTGCACCCCACGTGGAATAAAGGGTCATACTGAACATTGCAGTGAGCCAGGGGAAAGGCAGCTTGAGAAACTGGGGCATTAAGACTGCTATCCTGACAGCGTATCTCAGCTGCATTCAGAGGTTCAAACCGCGACTGAAGCTGTGTAAATGCAGTCTACAAATCTGAAATTAAATTACCTAAAAGCTTCATGCATTGCTTTGTTATTGTTGGTTTCTTGATTAAAAAAAGCATAATTACAACTTGTCATTAAGGATAACCTTGCAAGAATCTACGCAAGAACAAGAACTTCCAACACTAACTTTCCATGTCACCGTTTCTGGACTTTTTCAGTTTTGATTTGAAGTTACATCCACAGCATTCTCTTGCACATATTCTCAAGCACAGACCAAGTATCAACAAAACTGACTTTTTTAGCTCCACATAAGCAAAAGGTCTTCTAATATTTGAAATGTGGGTCTACCTATGCAACTTTATCTTGTTTAATATAGTATTTTAAAGACAGAGACTATTGGCATGTATATTTTACTTGCTAATAGCAAAACAAGTCTGAATCCTAGTTTGAAACAAGCAGATGAGAAAAAGGAGTTAAATTAAAAGCTCAGCTCTGCACCAAATGAAGTCAGAAGTGAATTCTGCCATTGACTTTTAATGAAAGCAGGCTTCAGTACCCACACATCTTTCAGAAGTTAAAAGAACAGCTAAGTTTTTGTATCTCTCAATCCAGGCAACAATGCTGTATCCTGTCACTTAAAGCTATGAATTTAAGCTTTCTTCCTTTCACAAATGACAAAAAAAAAAAAGGGGGGG
>NW_010309692.1:11676-15776 GCF_000700745.2 Antrostomus carolinensis
ACTTCATTTCGGTAAAACATGAATACACAATAGAAAGCCCATTCTAATCTATATTTAGCATTAACATAAAAGTGGATGGCTTCTATCAGACAAAACTTTAAAAACTACATACTCCAGTTAAAAGGAAAATCTACCATTCTCTGCAGTTTATTTTCAAATGAATAGTTAACAGTTAACAGAGCTTCATATGATGAATAATCAATATTAGGAAAATGGTTAAATATTAAATAGAATCTTCAATTAAAGTATTCTAGTGTACTATTCATTTTTTCTGCCATAGACAGTAGAAGGATGGAGTTGTGTTTACACACTCGGGGAACTTCAGTATAACTTAACACTACAACACCATAAGGAAAAAAGGCAATGAGGAAGCAACATCCTGTTCAGAACACTTCCCAATACCTCTTAGCTGTAAGAGTACTATAAATGCTACACTACACTCTAGCGTCCTTTTTCTGAATAGCAGGCATATTAGTCGAACACACTTTCATTTTGCTTTTAATCTAGCATCAATCTCATTAAAAAGCAGTCAACGGCTTTCCTGGTACAATGGAATGAAATGACATATTTTAAAACGGTATGTCTCTTATTAAACAGTAAACAGTTATATTTCATTAAAACATGTTGATTTTTACTGAATATGGAATATTTTATTTATTTAACCAGACAAGTTTATTAAGTTATTCTAAAGCTTTTGGGGGATACTGTAAGATGCTGCTTTTAAGGTATACAACCAATTAAGCACAAGTGCTTTTAAATGTTGAAGGTAGGAGTCCACATCATACTCCAGTGTACCCAATGACCACCCAAAGTGCCTTGCAGGCAGCATTTCTTAGGAAAAATACCTTACAATAATACTTGAATAAGAAAGCTGGAAGTCTATTGCATAAATGAACCTTTCTTGCATAACTTGGAAACCATAGTTTTATATCAAATGTAGTATATTTGGCAAGCATGCTCAAAAAAGTTAACAAAAATAAGGTTAGACTGTACCCGAATTCCTCATTAAGAGACATGGGAATGAGATGGCTTAAGTGGATGACTTGTGCTTAATTGGTTGTATACCTTAAAGCAGCATCTTACAGTATCCCCCAAAAGCTTTAGAATAACTTAATAAACTTGTCTGGTTAAATAAATAAAATATTCCATATTCAGTAAAAATCAACATGTTTTAATGAAATATAACTGTTTAATAAGTCAGCAAGATTTGTACTGAGAAAATTAACATTCCCCGGTGTGAGAGACCACAGTATTAACTCAGGAGGAGCACAACAGTACAAAGCCATAAACAGACTCATAAAATAATTCTGATCGGAAGGAACCTCCAGATGCCATCTAGGCCAGTTTTCCACTCAAAGCTATTCCTTTGAATAACTTCAAAGGCCTTGAGCAACCTGATTTGAGCACTTCCAAGGATGGAGACCCCATAGTCTCACCACGCAACCAGCTCCAGCATTTAGTCATTCTCACAAAGTAACTTGTTTTTTCTTATGTTGAAAGACAGCTACATTCTGATTTAGAGGGCCAGGATACACAAGACCTCTTCTGCCACCAGGGCACGCTGCTGGACCCTGGTCAGCCTGCTGCCCACCTCAGCGCCCCAGTTCTTTGCTGTGGAGTGGTTCCTGGCCAGTACGCTGGCTTGCAATGCTGTCAGGGCTTTGAATTTGATGAATTTTGTGACGTTCCTAATTTTGTGAGGTTCCTAATTTTGTGAGGTTCCTTTCAGTTCGTCAACATCTCTCTGAAAGGCAGGTCTATCCTCCTGCAGTACAGCTACTGCTCCCTCCACACCAGTGCCACCCACCAGCTTGTTGTGCACGCCTCTCACACCACCAACCCTGTCACTAGGAACATGTTCACCAGCTTTACACACAGTATAAACCCCTACAGAAACCTTGCCTAAGCAGCTTTCCCATGGACTTTGAACTGTCGATCACTTGAGCTCAACAGTCCAGCCAGCTCTTTGTTCATTTTGTAGCCGCATCCATCTAGTCTGTATCTTCACAGCTTGACCACCAGGATATTGCAGAAAATAATCAAATGCCTCCCTAGTATTCTTATGCACTCAGACGAACGTAGCCACCACCATTTCAAAACCTTTATAACCTATATAACCATGGTTAGATACTATTACACCCATCAACTAGTCTGGCAAACGAGGTCTGGGGTGGGTTTGATGTTCCTTCTTCTGTTCCCTACGCACACTTGTTTTTGTGGTGTATTACTTCATCAGTCTTCTGATAGTGCCCTTATTAAATATCTCCCCTGACCCCTCTCCAAACTGCTACATAATCTATATTTGCAAACATTATAATAATACAAAACCAAAGCCGTGGCTCATAACAGAATGATATTAAATGATAACTAAAGAGGGTTTCCAGGCTATAATTGTACTATTATAAAAGCCAAAGACATTTAATGTCAAAGTAGTTTCAGAGACTAAAGTTCTAAGATACTTAGGTGTCTAGATCCCTTTGAAACTACTTGAGTTTAAAACACATACACATCCATCAAAATCTCTGCTTCAGTTTCATAAGGCATAAAAAGGGCTATACATGCAAGATATTTTGTTGTACTCAATGGGTTTTCTTTTAACCTCCTTGAAGATGACATATTCTAAAAGGCACTTAAAATCAACTTAATGTATTGTACTGGCTGCCTGCTTTTTCATACATTAGGGTTTTTAAAAGAACTTAAAAGTTTATGGGGAATTAGAGAAACAGCACATTTGGATCTAATCATTCACCTCTGGTATTTTAATGGAGAAATTCCTTATTAGAGGCTACAATTAACCCTCCCTTCTATTAAAAATACCAAAACACTTAAATCCTAATGATTTTGTAGGCTCAAAACTTGATTTTATGAAAACACCGACACAGAGAGGGACAGTGTCAAGTTTCTAAAACAGATCTTAACAGACACTGAAGAAAAAAATAAATGCATTATTCCCAAATTGCACAAGCCTAATATTGAATTTGGAACGATCAGGAAAAACAAGGTCCATACATTATAAAACTGAAGTGGACCACTACTGTTATCCCATACAAGTAATAAATCACAAGAACCCCCAAATCACCCTTTCTGAGCATCCTTCTTCATAAAATAACACTCCCTTGATTTCTAGCAGTTTTCTAGCAGTTAAGAATATAATCCGGTGTTAACAAAACTAGTCACAGTTCGTCACTGTCCCCTCAGACCAGTCTGGCCTTATCGCTGATTAACTTTCCTGGCAGTGGATTTCTCCAGAATGTTTGGCTTCTTTAATAAACATAGAAACTGCAGGTGCTTTATTTAAGTTAAGGCGCATTTTCTTTCACTATCTGATGTAAGCATCAAAATATACAATTCCTGAACACTTTACATTCATTCCATTTTTTTTCCATTTATTCTCACCCTAGTGCACAATTCATCTATTGTCAATTTAATTAAACTGGACTTTCAAAATAAACAGAAATGTTGAAGTGCTGGTACTAAACAGAACTATAGGAAAGAATGTCTATTCCATAACACCGTAAGAAAATGAAAATATATCACAATTATCACAAACACTGTAAGGCTGCATAAGCATATATTGTCAATTGATACAAAAAGTGTGCCTTTTAAGGTGCTCCTTTCAAAACTACACACACTGAATTTTATTTAAAATCTCTAACCTTTTGGATAACAGTTGGTTGATCACTTTAAAAAGGAAAAAAAAACCTCATAAAGTTGTATTATTGATTGTTAAAATAGAAACAATTAAGAAAAACATGTAGAAAGAGATAAAGATCAGCCACAGTAAGTATTTGGTTACTCATTAGGTAAGAAAAATCCCATTTAACTTTACAACACAAATAATCTACTATCTACTACTGTTGTGCCAGAAGAGCCACAGGATGAGGCCTTCAGGATTCACTTTGTCTGTTTTCTTTATACAGTGCCCAGCAAGACAAAAAATAAGTACAGCAAGGACACATTCTCCTTGACATGGCTAAGTTGATAAAGCTAGACATTAACAAGAAGACCAACTTGAGATTAAATGAAAACCACCTGTGCAGGTCTTCTATATTTATATAGATGTTTAATAGTGTGTTGGGGCTTTTTTTTTTTTGGCGGGG
>NW_010309693.1:0-2216 GCF_000700745.2 Antrostomus carolinensis
AGCGTGGGTCCCGCTGGGCCCCGAGCAGGGGCAGGCCGAGGCCCTGGGCTCCCCACTCCCGAGGAGAAGGGAGGGAAAGGAATGTCACAGCTGGAACACACGGCGGTTTCATTGTCTAATGACGTTTAATTAAACACCTGCTTGGGAAATTCTAAAATCCAATGGATGAAGATGAACTGAAGTCATTTTTCAGCCCCAGATGCGTCACCTACCAGGTGTTTTCAGTACTTTCTCTTCCCTTTTCAGTGAAGCTGTGGCAGTAGCATCATAACACAGACATCCCCAAAGGCGCTAAAATAACGGCACTGATTTCTGTGTGTTCACAGAACAGTGGGCTTGGAAGGGACCTCAGATCATCCGGTCCAACCCCCCTGCCAAAGCAGGTTCCCTACAGCAGGTTGCACAGAACTGGATCCAGGCAGGTTTTGAACATCTCCAGAGTTCACCATATTCATTGAACTCCCATGGACACCTTATGGAATCAATACAATTCTCAGCCACCGTGATAAGTTGTTTACTCGGGTGACAAATGAGATGTGTCACTGAGTGATTTCGTAAGCTGATGTGAGAGTCTTCACCTCTGTCTTCCAGGAGATGTTCATCTGGAAAACATCTAAGACACTGTGTCAACAAGATTTGGAAAAACAGTCCTTACCCAGTGTCCCTCCTGCCATTTACCTGCCCCGCCACCTCACAACCAGCCCTGGTTGCTGTTTACCTTCCTACAGGTGCACGTCAGCCCCGTGCCATGGGAACGACCTTCTGCGCGGGGTGCACAGGGCTGCGCTGGGTTGCCATGGAAATGGGCATCGTCACCATCGCCTCTGTCCTGGGCACGGCCAGATCCAGCTCTTTGATTTCCACAGAGGGGACATCACAGAACCCAGGCTAAAAATACACACGGCCTAACAGATGAAAAACAAGAGAACGGCAGGTAGCAATGATCACGGCTGAGTACTGCCCGTGTGCTTTAATAATTGCCTGGGAGTTTGGGGGAACTTTGCACGTTGCCCAAGTCACGTAGGATAAAATCGCAAAACAAATCGCGTCGTCTCGCTGCAGTTCCGCTTTCAGAGGCAGCCGTTTCCCAAGCCTGTCCCAAAGCTCTGCCCACGCTGTGCCCGCGGCACGCGGTGCTCGCTGGAGGCCGACGACATCAGTCCCCTCACAATACTCACTGCAATCCCCCAATACACCCACACTGCACAGTTATGAATATTCCTGTTGCTTAAATTTGTTGTAGCAGAGGTTTTCACACACATACACAATGTCTGTTTAACTATTTTATGTATTCATGCTTCACTTTGCCTCCTTCATTTCAGAGGTTTGTTTTAAGCACTTCACTTCTGTAGCTGCTGGTGACTCAAATGTGCCCTTATCTGAAAACCATTCACACACATGCCTGATTGTTCCTATAAGATACGTTTCTGCAGCAGGGTAATTTCCACAGTCTTGCACCTGATTTTTGAATCTCTGAATGGATCTGATTACTGTCTGCTGCTTACAGCCAAAAGTGCTAGAATTTACAGAATAATTTCATTGCATTTAAGTGCCCATTCTTTTCACCTTAAGGAACCAATTTCTTCTGTTTTCTCTGCAAGCTGTGAAAAATTAATGTATCAGTTCCTTACGGTTCTTTTTCAATTTTCTGTTCTTTCTCTTCCCTCATGCAGTCTGCAGCTCTCATTCCAAGTTCACACACTTTCTGACATGAGCTTATTGGTTGGCAATTAACTTGTCCCCAGGAACGGACACGAGGGTTTCAGGCAAAAGCACAAGTTTTCCAGGTGTTTTTACCATGGAAAGAGTTGAAATTGCTTTTTATTCAGTAGCAACCTGTGTGGATGGTGCTCAGCTATAAACTCATTGCCCTTTGCTATTTATCAGTCTACCAAATAAAAAATAAACATGTTGCTGTAGTAATGAAACCCTCGTTTCAAAGACACTTCAGCTGGAGCTCCGTCCAGGGGAGCTGTGGGTGACTTCCCAGCCTTGGCAGCTACAAGACCGTGCTTATTTGTGAGCATTTTCCTGGGCACAGCAGCTTTCCCACTACGAGGAAAGGCACTGGGAAGCCTCTCAGCCTGCTCCAGCCATTCCAGACTGCTGAGAGAATTTGGTCAGGCAAAACGCTTCCGCCTGCTTGAGGCTGATGGGTCCCAGGGAACAGATTTAAGCCCAAGGACTCCTGCAGAGCGAGGACAGTTCTCCTCCTC
>NW_010309693.1:2254-13303 GCF_000700745.2 Antrostomus carolinensis
GGTGTAGCAGTATTAAACTGGTTTATTTTGATGAACTACCAAGTTACAACTTGTTATTATACACAGAACACCAAAACAGAGAACATATACCCTCTTCCCAAGCCTGTGAAATGTTCATTTAAATTAAAATAGCAGCAGGTACCAACCTGCATGTCTGTAAGCTTAGTGCCCTGTTTTGTTACTAGAGAGAAATGTATAGAAAAGCTTAGTAGGAGGTGGAGTATCCCAATATGAAGCAAATCTCCAAAAGCTTCTTATTTTCATATTTACTGTAGGGACAAAGAAAATATTTAAGTGGAGTTGTACATAGTTCCCAGCTGGTTGCATAAAACTTAACCATATGAAAAGTGCTTGTTCCCAAATGGTGCTTACAGCGCTGCTTACAGAGCTGTTGTTTGCTCTGTGCTCTGACAGACAAACAGCTCATCTTCAGCTGCCCTCAGTCTTACTCCACCAAGATCTGCCTCTCATACGTATGTGTCGCTGGACATACTCTGTGACAGAAACACCAACGCACCATGGAAACAAGCCTCTGGGACACAAGGGTGTAGATTGGATGAAAATCTGCAAAAGAACATACTGTACTTTAAAAAACAAAAAAAAAAATCAAACCCCAAAGCATGTAACAATTTGTATTGATTGTTTCTAAACATTTTCAGAGATTCCTAAACACTTAAAGCAGTGGAAAATTTCTCGTCATGTCATTCCCAACTAAAGAGGGAAAGAACACGAATACCATGAGTAAGATTGTTCAAAAACATGTAACATTGACCCAACTCTGCCCTTATGTTAAAGTTGGCAGTAATTTATTGATTTCTACATGACTAAATTTAGTCTGATGTTGAGAATTTTAGAACAAAAAAATCCCACCATGAAGTACTAACTCTGGAGATGGGACTGTACAAAGTCCCCATCGCAGCAATCCTTTCAATAGCAATCTGAATTAAATATTCACTGTGCCAACCAAAATATCAGCATTTCAGATCTAACATCTGCCAGTGCAGACAGCCTGAGCAGCCCAGCAGCAAGCTAAGGGTGAACCAAGCACGAGAGGGACTTGCTGCTCATCTTCTCATTGCTGGCGATTATTTGGGGAGCACCTATCCACACTACGGCATCAGAATCGGAAGGAATTAGCCAAGTGACCCTGGCTGAGAGCTGCAGTGGGGTTTCTGACCCCTCCTTTCAAAGCATGCTACCAGCGCTTCTTAAAAGCTCTGCTGTCAGAATTTTATATGGAAAGAAGTGTGGAAAGCTGGGATCAAAAGTCTCTCTAGAGTGTACTCAGAGTGGCTGCCTTCCTCTTCTAATAATAGTCACTATTACCCAGATTGTCATTTAAGAACTTCTGTTGACGATGAGAAAAAAAATGCTGACAGACTTCTCAGCATGAAGCTGAAGAGTTTAAACAAGACATATAAATTACTTTACCAAAAAGTTCACTCCAGAAGCATGGTACTATTTTACAAAGCTAAAGCCCTCTCTTCTTCAGCATACCACAGTGGTGAGGACTGGCCTGGGCTGGGGTAAGAACGCAACTCCCAGCAGCGTGGTGATGCTTGGTTCTTCCTTCACACATCCCCAAGGGGTACAAACACTTTTCTGTGACCTTCCCAGGGTCTGGTGCAGACCACAGGCTGTTAACATCTTGCAAGACCAGGATGTAAATATTTGAGGTATTGGGCTAATATCAATGTATTTATGCTCTTAATATTCTTGCAACAGAGACAGCATTTTCTGTTTTCACAGACAGGAAAACAGAAGGGGAAACAGACAGGGACATTCCAATGCTCACTGTCAGCATCTAATTCCTAGCAAATGTCTAACACTTGTGCCAAAGTTCCCTTTTCTGAGACAGAGCTATCAAAAGCAGGAATTTTTATCCTTTTCCACCTTCTTACTTCAAGGCACCACCTTAAATGGTTCATTAAAAATAATAGCATTAGTCTAACAAGTTTATGCAGAATTGTTTTCTCTCATACCCTTTTTGGAGACTGAAGAAAATTAACATTTCTGCTTCAAGGACTTTTCACGGCAATGAGCTGATGCGGCTCCAGTCTGGGAGCAGACGTTGTCAGTCAGCCGTGCTGAGCGCAGCTCGTCGGATCAGCGAACAGGACCCGCATTGGGCAGGTTGGGTGGGTGGGCATTTCGGCAGCGCTTGGCTGGCCGGCGCTGTAAGAAAAGGACCAGCTGCCCCCTGTGTGCTGTCTAACTGTGGAGGATTTTAGCTGAGAACAGGACGCAGTGAAGAACAGCGTGGAACTAAATGTGCCTACGTTGGTATAAAAGACTCGGCTCAATCTTTTTAATGTAAAGAAAGAAAAGGGGGGGAAAAAAGAAGTAAGAAATACATAAATAGCAACCCCAGGGGTTGATGTACATTACCGTGAATTTGAGGGGCTTTGTCCTTAGCAAACAGAAAATGAGCTCATATGGTGCTTTTCACTGGAAAAGAACACCGGTTTGCAGCACGACGGTGGCACAAGCAGCCAAATCCGGGACCGATGGAGCAGTGTGGGGGAGTCAGAGCTGCAGTGGTGGAAGTTCATCTCGGAGGAGTTCATTGTGCTGGAGAGGAGAGAGCCAGGAACATTATCCATTAACAGCATTTCTGGCAGCCCAGCAAAGGGCAAGGGAATGAACCGCGTGAAACACAGGAAGGCTTCCAGCTCCGCAGGCACTTCTCGGATGTGGACCTCCTGTTTAATAAACAAGCAGTATATGAAATGCCTTTGGAAATTAATAGAAGACTTATAATGAGATCATATATTAGATGAAAAATTACAAGCCTTTTCACTAAATGTTTACAGCCTCTAACTGTTGATTAAATCATTTAGTTCTTCCTGTACCACCCTCTCGGCAAAGGGAATATTGACCAAACAAGCTCTTTAGTGTGGCAGAGACAGAGAAGGGGCTGTTCTGCTGGGTAAGCTAATGCTGCCATCTGCTCCCACCATCCCTCTGCTGTTGTCTAAATGGTGTAATTAAGCTTTGAAGCAATGGGGCAGAATGGAGAGTTACACTTTGTGAATGCTACTTATTTGTTTCCTTGCAGTGGCTCTCTGGAAATACTTCTGTCCTACATCTTTGACGCTGTTTGGTTCAGAACACTAATCTGACCAAAAAAAAAAAATTCAGTGTGTTCTCTGTGCTTCACCCTCTGAGATCTGCAGAGGTGGAGCTGGGCACTCCTGACACCGGGGCTTTTTATTCTGTGTTGCCATCGCTTCCTTGGAGAGCTGAGAACTGGGCAAGGTAGAGCATCGCAAGCGAACAGACTCACAGAGAGCACCGGTGCGCGCCCCTTTGTCTGGAGCACACAGCGTCGGGGGCATCGTCACAGCGAGGCACTTTACAGAGGAGTTGGCGTTGCGTGGCAGGATGTTTTATGGCTGCTTTTACAAAATCCAATTTAAACTGCAATTCATCTTTAGCAGCAGTTTCCAAATCGATGATCGGCATTTCCAGCTGACACTGGGGCCCTGTCAGACACTCGTGCACTTTGCAGCCTTTCCCTTCCCCAGGGTTTCTGTGCTGCCCAGCACAGCAATGTCCCCGCTCCGCTGCTCGGGCTGTGGATGGCACAGTGACCCACAGGTGCTGCCTTGGCATCTCCAGGCCATTCCCTGTGCCAGCCCGGCTCTATCCACCAACACCCAGCCCTCCTGCCTCCCACCATCCCTTCAACACACTCGACTCCCAACCCGGGGCACGCAGCCGGCCAGCTGCCGCTGAACCATCGCGGCTGCTGCTCGGCTCCTTTCCTTGGCAGGTGACGGCGCAGGCTCTGCTCAGCGCTGGCTCTCGGGGCAGTTTGGGTCTATTCCCAGCTCTGCAGCCCACTCATTCCACTTCAGACAAGGACCACCCTGCGCCTCGCTTTCCTTACCTGCCAGGCTGGTCAGGGGCTCCAGATGACTGTGGAGCTGTAAAGCTGTAAACACCTACAGCTGTGGAGGTGAATGCCGGCTTTAGTGTTTACCATTTATATTGCCATTTTTGCCCTGCCTGCACACATAACCAGAACAAAACCATTGCATTATACAAAATTTCATACATTACCCTCCCATTCAAAGTTGAGGTAAGGAGCAAGTTATATATTTGGATTGTGATCCATACCATAGGCCACTGACACCGAATCTCTCCTCTTGAGGACACAAAAGCCCAAAATCTGGGAAAGTTCTTTTTAATTATACCTCACTTTTTCTTTGCAGGACAAACAGACAAGTTAAACCCTAATGCAATGATAAATCCTCTCTTTTCCAGGCTGAGCAGCCCAGGCTGACCTCACAGTGCTAGCTGTGGAGATAAGGGAGGGGAGCAGCCACCTGCAACAGGGCTTGGAAAAGGTCAGGAGCCACAGCAGACTCTTCTCTTCTCTTCTCTTCTCTTCTCTTCTCTTCTCTTCTCTTCTCTTCTCTTCTCTTCTCTTCTCTTCTCTTCTCTTCTCTTCTCTTCTCTTCTCTCAGCAGATCCTCAAGCTGCCATTACACAAACAAGGACCCTCAGGCTTGGTCCTCATCCTTCTCAAACTGGGCAATCACATCCTGCTCACCTCAGCATAGCATCAAACCTGCCTGACCTTCATGAGGCCGAGCACCTGTTACCAATTGGGATTTAAGTGTGCTGTTAATTAGGCTCTGGTGTTTGCAGCTCTTACCTTTGCTTTGATGAAACAGGGAAGCCTGGGTCTGCTGAAGAGGGAAACCAGGAACCCTTCACAGAGCTGTGACAAGAATAGACCTCAGCAGCACAAAATAAACTGTCAAGAGACGAAGAGCACCTTCTCCTCAAAGCCTGGGCTTAACTTTTATGTCTTAATCTCTGCAATTAGACTCACCGTGGCACCGGGAGGATGCACGTGCACCCAACACCGGGGTGCTGTGGAGGCCCCGGGCGGGAGCAGCACCCGGCGCTGGAAGGCGTTGAGGCTGCGCAGGCTCCGCTCCCAGCCCAGCGATGTCTGCTCATTTTTTGAACATATATAAATCACTGAGAGATTCAAAGACAACAGACAGGACAGGCTGGTTTGGAGGTGCTGTTTTTTTCTTCATGTCATTAGTTATTGGCTAAAAGCCTCCACTTTAATGACGGTCCCACCGCCCGCTGCCGTTTTCTTGGCGAGCTCAGTGCAGCAGCCTCGTGCGCAGCGAAGCCGACAGCTTTGCTCGCTGCCTTCCAAGCACAAAAGACAACAGGGAAATGCTAATAACCTTCCATTAGTTAAAGTGGTCACGGCCTGTGTGCTGAGATGTATTTATCACCCCCGGCAGAGGTTATAGCAGCAGGTACACGGCTCCGAACTGCAGTCAGCTCCCTTCTGCTGCTGTTTATCTGTGCCACAGTCCATGAGTGTCTGGTCGTTTCACGCAGAAATGCCTTGAAAGCATTAACTAAATCCTGTCTTTTTTTTTTTTTTTTTTTTTTAGTCTACTTCAATGTTTTCATGCCAATGTAAATCAGTGTAAAAAAAATCTTACAGTTCTACAGAGGAGCATGGAAACTTCCATGAAAAAGCTGTTAGAGTTAGGAGCTGAAGGAGCCAGAAATAATATTTAAAGTTTCTCTTGAACTGGTTTGAGACAGACACGATGAGTAAAATCACTTTGGGCATTTCATAATAAACCGATGCTGATCGGGTTGGCCCTGACCTGAGGGCAGCACCAAATGCCAGTGACTGCTTGACAGGCAGCTCAGGGCAAGGAGGCAGCAGACGAACCTGTCGCAGCCCTGGCTCGAGACAGGGACACAAATTCAAATAATAAGCCATCGATGAATTAGCCTTTGCTGATTTTGGTCTTCTGCCACAGCAGATGCTTGTTGACGTTAGAGAGCCGTTGTTCTAGCGCATGCAGACACCTCCCATTTGGACACTGATGCCGATCCAATAAATGTTATTAAAATCATGAGTAATCTCACTACCTCTGAGTTATTCCAATATAAAAACTATCAAACTGATAAGCTGTGCGCAGTGAGACGCATTGGTGGGTCTGTAATATTTTCCATTCTACTTGATCATCTCTAACAGCTTACTCTTTTGCCAGCTTTTTGGTTTAGAGTCTCTGTTTGGCTGCTTGGTTCTCAGCCTGGGTGCAATTCCTTTTTTTTTCCCCAAAAAAAAGCAGAACAAAATTAATTCAGCTACTTATAGAAAAGCAAGGATGCTGTGTGCTTTTGTGAAATAGTACCAGCAAAAACACCCCGTAATTAGCATCCAAACCCCAGGAAAGGCAGCGCTAAGCCCCTTTGTTTCTCAGCCTGAGATTACTTTACTTTCCAGTGCTAAATTTCTTCTGGTGATTTCCTGTGCAGTTATTCAGTGTCTCTGGACGTGCACAGCATTCGGTGCTCTGTGTGCACCCCCAGCGAGAGCTGGATTAAGGTAACAGGCAGTAGCTATCATTTAGGAAATAACATTTTGCATTTCCACGCAGAGGGAAAATGGGTAAAATAGGTGAACTACGAAGGCAAAAATGTCATTCCATTGATTGAAGTGTTTCTCAGGTGGTGTTTCAGCTCTTCTGCACAGATTTAGCTATTGCAGCTGAAGGACATGGGAGCAGAGTTGGATACAAATTGCTCCAAGCCTCTCCTGCCCCACGTCTGCTGCTGATTTGGCACAGAGATGCTCATCACTGGAACTTCTTTTGCTAATGGTGATGTTTGCTTCATTCTGCTGCTGTATTTATCATTTCCTTGACGCCTTCCCCTGTTCCTGAACATTAAGCAGTTCTCAGCCGTGGCCATGCTGTGGTGGCTCAGCTCCCTCTCCTCCATCTCCAAGGCTGAGGGTTCTGCTTCCCCCAGCCAGGGGCCAATGTCCCCACACTGACACCAAGAGCCGTGCCGGGCAGGCGCAGGGGCAGGGAAATGCTGTCGTGTGTCATTCTGGGACTGGGAGGGGAGAACCGTGCCCAGGGGTCACATTTACCAGGTGGTTTCAGCCAGCCCGTTAGCCCCAGCTCCAGGGGAGAGGAATTGCCATCTCAACATGGAAAATTCTGCAGCATCTTTTGCAGCAAAACCATTTGTGGTGCTGCCGCCCCTGCGGCTCCGCTCCAGCCGGCCCTGGTCACATCCCAGCCCCGCGCTGCCAGTGTCACAGCCACAACCCTGAATTTCCCATTGGGAAAGCGAGACTGTCTTCAAGTACAAACCCCCGCACGTGCCGCCTTTTCTAATGAGTTGGGCTCTAGGTTCACATTTGCGAGGCGATGGAAGCAGCTCGCGTTTCCGACAGCTTGGCCTTTCATCGTGGCTAATTTGCACATTTGTATTTGGAGCCGCGCGGCGCCTGGCCGCTCGTCCCGGCTCAGTAATGAGATTTGCCGCCCGTCAGCCATCCTGCACGCGCAGTGGCTGACAGGTTTTCTGGATTGCATAATTTATTGTGGCTAATCAGCCTCGCTACTGGCGCTGCTTCTTTCATACATCAGCTCGCTGGTAGTAGTCGGAAAATGTTCTCTGCTATAAAACACTTTGTTATCGAACTGAAAGTCTCTTCTGGAGAGACTCGGGAGATGGACTTTTTTCTATGGAGATAAACCAAAACTATTAAACCATTTTTGTTCCTACAGTAGGAAGCCTTTCCCTTTGGAAAACCTCAAACACATCACAAGGGTTTGACAGTCAAAGCTGCAGCGAAGTGAGCTGGATCCCTGCAGGGTTTGTGCTCAGGACGCTGCAGCGCCGGCTGGGATGCGGATGCTCTGGTGATGGAGAGGCAGGTCCTGTGCACGGTGAAACGCCCTGGGGCTTAGAGCCAGAGGTACAAACAGTTTCACAGCTTGTTAGGAAACGGACTCTGATTAATGCTTCCAAAGCATCGTCTACCAGCTGGATTTGGAGCCATCCCTCACCTTCCTGCTCTGTGCAGTCTGGGCTTTGCGTTGCCTTTCCAGGGGCCGTGAACCCACCTGCATTACTCTGCGTGGCAGAGACAGCCAAGCCAGCGCCAGCCAGCAGAGTCCGTGTGACATCTGTTCTGGTCTCTCCCTCCTCCGGGCCAACACAGCACGAAGTCGCCCGCAGCACAGCTCTGCAGCGATGTGTTTGTCCTGTTGGGAATGTGCCAAGGCATCGGCAGCCTCGGGACTCACACCGCGCGTTCGTGGTGCTGGTGACTCCCTCAGAGCTGTGGGGTGATGAGCTGCAGCCTGTCGTGGTGATGAAATGCTCAGGATTTAAAGCCCATTCTTCTGAACGCAACTGAAATACTAAACACTCCCGACCAGCACAACCACACAGCTCTGCGGTCCCAGGGATCGCGCTCCACACCAGCAGCGAGCACGGCCCTGGCTGTGCCAGGTCTCACTAGGCACTGGTCAGAAAGTGCCAGGACAGGGTGGCCGGGTGCCATCAGCCAGCGGTGACCAGCACAGTGCCCCGTGCCACCCCCAAGCCCAGCTACAGGGGAGGGTGAGCTCCGAAGGGCAGGAGGGTCCCCAGCTCCCTCACATCACCTCCCACATCCCCCCCCAATCCCACAGGGCAGAGCAGTTTGGCCGTGTTATCCCTGATGAGCCTGGGGTGAGACACATGTAGGATTTGACGCCAATGGTAAAAACAAACAGCCTCACATGCTGACACTGACACACCAGGTAATTACTTAATTGACTCCATGATTCCTACCTACAGGAGCCTGCAGCACTCAGGCTAAAAGCAGAGGTCCATTAGTAATGCCAGCAGCAGTTTACCTCCCAGACCACAGAGAAGCAGAAACCAGGAGCACGTCTAGTGGTGGTGGTGCAATATTTGGGAACCAGAGAGACACGGTGCATCCATCCAGCTGCTTCAGCCACAGCCAAGGGACAGCAAGTGCTCAGGGAGAAAGGCATCTGCTGCAAGAAACAAACCAACCCCATTCCCCAGCCCTGCCCATGGCCAGCCACCGCAGGGTCCCCGCACAGCTTGAAGGACACCATGTCAGCAGGTCGGTTTAGCTGTTAGGTCTGTACAACATTTCTTTGCACTTTTCATAAGACAAACTCACCATCACGTCATTTTCCAGGAGCTGGCCAATGCACATCCTTAAACAGACGCAAATCCTCGGTTCTGCCATGGCACTGGCTGCCAGCCTGCAGCTCCCGGGGAAGGCACCGGCCCCTCGCCATGGGGCAGGGTGGCCTGAGGTGACACGGCCAGTGCCACACCGGGCACAGCGCCGCACACACCCCACGCCGTCACTCACCGGCAGGGCCCAGCGATTCAGCTGTCAACGCTACACATCAATAACCCTGCCTGAAACATCGAGAATTGTCCCTGGTCAGTTGACTTTGGCAGGAATAAAGCCCAACCTGCCCCAGCCGGGCTGGGAACAATGACTCTGGGCTCACATCCGAAATGCAGCGGTCCTCAGCTGGATCCAAAGCCAGTAGTACCCACCACAAGGTGACGGACTGCTGAATGCGAGGTCTGTCCCCAAAAGACCTATGAACAATGTCTCACTTTTCACAGGAAACAATCATTTATATAACTCTCGTGAACTCCTGTTGCCACACCAGGGAGGAGGGAGAAGGGAAGGCGTTAGTCATGCACTAGCAGATGGTTTGACTTATGTAAGACCTTTTTTTTATTTTCTTTTAAAAACAAGGCAGCATCTCACCCTGGAGGCCTCTTGAGAGCCCCCCTCACCCTCCATCACATCAGGGGCTGGGCTGTGAGGAAGCCTCGGGTTTGCAGGACTGGGGCTCGGCTCCTGTGAGGAATAATTCCACCTCTTTGCTGAGCAGCACCATGAGCTGCTGCGGAGGGAAGGCGCAGAGCTTCCTAAACCACAGCCAAGGGATGTGAGCCCCTGCCCTAGTGACTGAGCACACCTGGCTCCGGGGACACGCGTGAGCATTTCCCTGACCAGGGAGACATTCTGCAGATGAGCTGACGCCTGCCCTGGTTTGGGCTCAGGAGGTGATGGACATGGTTGGAGATACGCAGGTACCCCAGAGCCTCCCAGGTAGCACCGAGATCTGCAGAACCGCGTCCCCCCACGGCCCCAGCGACTGCTCCAGCTTTCTGGAAGAGCAGCCACAGCCTCTGCACCAAGCTCTCACTGCGGAGCCACGCTCATCTAATTCACAAAATCCCCCAGGCGGCTGCTTATCTTAATGAAGATATTTATCTTTGTTAACTAGAACTGAACACATTTGTACGTCCACAGAGACGTGTCTTATCCATACTGATGGCCACTCGGGTGGAATTAGGAGCTGGCAAGAGGGGTCTGGCCTTTGGATGCTGACAACCAGCAGGATTGGATTTAAAGGGCTGGAATAAGTTTTGCTCCACTGCTGGAGCTTCCCTTCCAAGACAGAAACCTCCACTGATTCTGTAGCATCGAGTACTCCAAGCGTAAGTCTCCTAAAGATTCTAGGGGAGGGATCCAGTGTCTCTCTGGAGCTGAGCAATGCCGGTTCACCTGCAACGCTTACCCTGATCTCCATGCGTGAGATGTATTCAAAATTCACTAAATTCCATTTCCTGCACTTTGCTCTCATGAAACACTTCAACCAAAGCTCTTCAGCAGCCGTTCCCTTCCACCCAGCTGACGAGTGAAGTGATCCCAAAGCGCAGCAGGAACGCAGCCTGGTTCTCAGCTGAGCTGCAATCATGAGAAGTTTTCCAGCTCCACACAGCTCTGCAGTATTTACAGAAGATGGATAACGCTGCAATCCCCAAAGCCTGCTCAAGGCTGATTTCCAATGTTTCTCTAGCAAGGGAGCCTGTAGGTGTGTATTAAGGGGATGAAAATAAAGTTATCAAAAGTTGGGGAAATACTCTCCTCTCTCCCGTGCTGCAGCAGCCAGCTCAGGCACAGGGCACAACTTCCCCGCTCAGAGAGCTCCAGCCTGGCTGCAGGGGCTGCCGCTGAGACACAAACCTGTCCCCAAATGCCATCGGCACCTGGACCCTGCCTGACCCTCCTGCCTACAGACAGCCCTAGGGAGGGGGTTTCACAGCTGACGGAGACATCCAAAGAAAAATTTTAAAATTAAAACTCAACCCGGCATGCTCTGAACCCCAGCACGCCCCGAACCCCAGCACGCCCCGAAC
>NW_010309694.1:0-9266 GCF_000700745.2 Antrostomus carolinensis
CCCAACATTCTGTGATTCTGTGAAATTTGTGTTTTCGTATTCATATTCATATATGGTTGCACTTCCATTTTGTTCCAAAAGGTGGCAATGAGAGCCTTGGGTTTTGATGTGAAAAAAGCTGATGTACTGAAAATACTTAAAGATTACGATCGGGAATCGACAGGCAAGATCACCTTTGAAGATTTTAATGAAGTTGGTATGTGTTTGATTTTGTACCTTTAGAGAAATTTTAGTCTATAGCAGTGGCAATTTGGAAGCAGTACTTTGTGTACTTTTTCAGTTATCTAATGCTATAAAGAAATGGAAGACTTCATTTCATATTTTTTCTTAATAAAAATTAATAGCGGAGGAAAATATATCTTTGTATTCTGAATTACTTAGTTTGATATGTAGACATGAATAATAGGCACAGTATAAAAGGAAATAGAATGTACACAGTCCTAATCGTTTTCAAACTTACACAAAAGAATAAGTGCTAACTTAAAATGTACATATTTTTGTGTTCTTTATGGATTTTGTAAGATTTTTCCTTCCTGCTGTGGAAAAAAAATTGGTATTGAATTGCATGGGAAGGAGTGTATACACAGACAAAGTGTAAACTAAATACAGGCTTCACATGTAACAAAGATAAGAGAAATCGAAGCAGATGTTAAATATTGTACTTTAAGGCTTTACAACTGTTGATGAAAACAGTGGAATTTCATTAGGCTGTTTCTTTCATCTGAAGATTGTGTATTGCACAGTTTGGCATACATTGAATATGTCATGATCTGCAGAATTTTTAAAGATTAAGTTTATTTGTACTTTTTTTTTTTGGTTGCTACATGTAATTTATATTTTTGCATACAATTTGTGTTTACAAACAAAGAAGCTGTGTGGGATTTCTCCATATATGGCCTTATATCTCCATTTCATTATTCCAGTGTATGTGCTCAAGTTATTAGATTTCTGTGAATTTTCTGAGGAAAAAAACCTGAAACATCCCAAAACAAACAAACAGATAAACAAAAACCCCAGTGTAGTACATGCCTATTTGCTCTTGGCTACAAATAACAATCTCCTTCATGTGGCAAAACAGTTACTGATTGAAATGTGGCAAATTTTAATGACTTAGGAGATTAGGAGTAGGCAAATGTGTTCTTAATGACAGATAATATTTTTGTGGTTGTATTTCAGGTTAGAGCAAATTATAAGTCAGAAAAGAACCAAAAATAAAGCCTGTGGGGAAATACACGTGATGGGCCCTGATTTAATTTTTAAAAAGTACATTAAAAAATAGAGTATTGCTTTAATGATAATATTATAATTGCATCATTATGCCATACTATTATATAATTGAATATGCTGTAATTACCAAGTAATTCTGTCTTAAATCCCGATGTTCAGTCCTGTCACTGTCCATTGTTTCCTGGTTCTGTCCTGGCTGTCAGCATGGGCAGTCAATAAGTGCTATGAGAAACTAGGACACTTCTTGTAGAAAGCACAATGTATACTTGGAAAACCACTGAAGCTGTCCCAAAAATTGAATCAGGTTTAGATGCCACTGTGATGCAATATGGTCTTGACAGAGAATTAAACATGATGCCACTTCTAGCAGGAAGTTCAGGGAGTTAAGAGAAAATAGGTTGTAGCAGCTTTAATTGTGTAAGAGCTGCTGAACAGAGCTAAGCCATTCTTGAGCCATCTATTTTTCATAATTTAATATTATTTATGCTTTCAAATGTAAGAATGGCCCATCTAAAAGGTATAAAGATGCAATTATATCTTGTCTTGTTTTGTACAATCATGTTACCTGTACTATCTAGAGATACAGTGTTTTATTGCGCCTCAGCTGATGTTGCAGTTGTCTTTTTGCCACGAACAGGAGAATTTTTCAAATGGCATAATGCTGTCGTGCAGCATAGTTGTTTTAAATGAAAATATTTAAATGCAGTGTAAATTTGAGGGATTTACGTAGACATATAAACTTCGTGGCTGTAGTGAGCTTACATGAACTTGAATCTAATTTTTTTCCCCTCAAGTTTGCTAAGCCAGAGCAGGTGTTGCATCTGCAGACAGTAGCAGATGCTAAGTGGTTCTCGAGGCACAAATAGGGTTGATGTGTTTTTAACAGCTTGATAAAAACCATAAATAGCAAACCCTGTAATACAAGACTAGCAGGTACAAAGATGTGAAGATATTTACAGCTGGTTCCGGAAATGTCTGAAATAATGACTAGAAAAATATTTTATGTGGCAAGTTTGTCTTTTCTGTTACAGAAACAGTGAACACTGTGAGGGTGGTCAGACACTGTCCCAGGTTGGCCAGAGAAGCTGTGGCTGCTCCTCCCTGGAAGTGTTCAAGGCCAGGTTGGATGAGGCTTTGAGCAACCTGGTCTAGTGGAAGGTGTCCCTGCTCATGGCAGGGGGGGTTGGAACTGGATGATCTTTAAGGTCCCTTCCAATCCAAACCATTCTATGATTCTGTGAAATGGTTGTGATAAAAGGAGTAATAAAGACTGATGAATCCTTTCAGAATTAACATCTTCTGGTTCATAACACTGTCGTTTTCGTAACCCCTGGGCTTAGGATTTGTTGGTGGGGTTTTTTTGTTTGGGTTTGGTTGTTTTTTTTAGAATGGCTTTGTATCCGAAAGAGAGATTCTATGTGAATGTCTCTCATTACTTAGTGTTTCAGTGTTCTCTCCAACTCAAAATTAAATCCTGATCAAAACATTGAAAATTAAAAAAAAAATCAGATGTCTGCATCTGTCAGAGCTGGTGGGTTGTTTTTTTTTCTGACAGGTAAGTTTGGAACAGAGTAGGCATGTGTGTAATTTTAATTCCTATTGAGAAGCGTGTTGAAAGCATAACTCTGAATTGCCATGTAGCTTTCCACTGCAACAGGTTTATCCTAAAGAGTAACTTGGCTTGGGAAAAGAGAGATGAGAAGGAGAGGTCAGATAACAGCCAAACAAATGTGTGTTGAATTGAAATATATAAAAAATACTGGAAGTGTGTGTTCTTTGCATTGCCTCAGTCTGAATTTACCCTTCAGAATTTTTTAGTCCAACTCAAATATCCTTCTTACAGTGACAGACTGGATATTGGACAGAGACCCACAAGAAGAAATACTCAAGGCATTCAAATTGTTTGATGATGACGACTCTGGTAAAATCAGTCTGAGAAACCTGCGCCGAGTTGCCAGAGAACTGGGTGAAAATATGTCTGATGAGGAACTGCGGGCTATGATTGAAGAATTTGATAAGGATGGAGATGGAGAAAGTACGTGTTAGCAAACAAAAACTCACACAGTCTGGTCTTAATTTTATCTCCTTTTTAAATGTGGTTTTGTTGTGAGAGTGTCCTCTTTGGTTTCCATCTAAATAACTTTCATCTCAAATTTAATTTGGCTTACCAATAATAGAGATTGTTTATTTTGACAGCTACTAGTCCTGAAAAGACATCTGGGAGTCTAAAAATCAAGTTGTTTCACCACTAACTCTTATTCAACCAATGTCTATTAGAAGATTAGTGAAAGTGTAGATGAAGGTGGAAGAATGTAACTGGTGCATGTAGCTACATTACATTTTTTATTTCCTCATAAATCCGTGAAAGGATTACAGTGCTTTCTCTTAAGAAACTCTTGATCCCTCAGTCACTGTTTCTTAGGGGATGATGTGTCACTGTTGTTGATTTCAGCATGTTAGTCAGATGCTAGTCAGAGTATTAAGCTAATAAATCATGCTGGATGTACACTTACCCTATACAGGATCCACTTGGGTGGGACTTTAATGTACCTCTGAATTTAAGAGTGCTGAAGAGCACAGTGTGAAAAATGGCTCTGGGCAGTCGACAAGGTCCAAGGTCCATTCAGAGGGGACTGCAAAAGGGTTTTATTAACTGGATAACAACTCTGTTTTGACACTGTGCTTACTAAATCTTCGTGAGCACTGAAACTTAGGTTGTTTTCATTAACTTAAAAACATCCTTATGTTTACACCAGAAACCTGAATATCTGAATTTCAGGGAGCGCTCACTTGAGACCGTGTACATAAACACTGCATTTTTAAGTCATCGAAACCTACTTCTGAGTTTTTCTTTCAGGGTGGTGATTCATGTCTGAGATTTCACTAGCAACTCATCAGCTTTTCCAGTTACAGTAGTATTTCTGCTGGTGAGCCACCACATCTGTTGGACTCAAAACTCTCACTACTAGTGAAAAAAAAACCAACCTCCCAACTGTGTTGTTGTCAGCCTTGTGACAGGCACTCCTCCCCTGTGTGCTGTTTGTGATTGGTGTTATTCCACGCTTGGAATACAATTACTGAAGTACTGAAACAACCTTTTTTTCTTTCAAGAGGAATAGCAGAACATTTTAAACACGGTCAGTGGTGTCGAAATGCAAACCTTTAATTCCATTGTAGTGGTGTAAATAGGATGCCTGGAGACAAAGATAGTGAAAGGTCAGTGATTCAACTGTCAGGAGAGTGTTAATGTTGGCTGTTACTACTAAAGTAAATGTTGAGAAAATGGTGTGATTTGATGTCTTTCCTTTTGAAGCTGTTGTTTTCTGGTATCTTTCTATGGTCTGAGACCATGTGTCCTTAATAAATCCATACTGATTGTGGTTCTGATGTTCCTCTACACTTCCAGCTGTATCTTCCCACCCGTTTCTTGCACTGTCAGTATCTGACCCCACAGGTGAGATGTTTAAGGGAGCTAACCCAGGGGACAACCGTTCATTTAGGTTTTAAAACTTTATTTTTCTTGCTGCTTGGATCCCTGAACTCACTGCTTGATCAGATTTTCTTGGAGCTGCATCCTGAGAAAATATATTTTGTGGGGTTTTTTTCTCAATGTTTCCTATAGGGTAACTGAAGCGAGTCAGTATAGTGAAAGCTGCAAATGCTGTTTCCAGGCACCTGTCTGTGTGCAGAGATACACAGGACTGTAGCTGTGAATTTCAGTAGACTACAGGATGCCTATTTACTTCCTTTTCAATAGCTGTATAGCAGGCAAGGAACAATGCCTGTTCTATCAGTCCTATAGATTGATTGCTAGTCCACGTAGATACTTTAATTTTTGAGCTTGTTTTGCTTTGAAGAGTTGTAAGGATGTTGCATTGCTGGCTTTACCTTTTTTCCATATTCTTTTTTTAAATTTATTTATTTTTTATTTTTGGGAGTGTATCTGTAGAGGTGAACAAGAGTTAGAAGTCGTCTGCAAGCACGTTTCCTTGTTTGTTCTCTCTCTCTCTCTTCTGAGGTGTCAGAATCATGGATGGTTTTCTGTCATGTGGCTGTTTGGTCACTACAAATTCAATGTAGACCATTAACTCCTTTCAGGCACGTTACTGAGTCATAGTTATTTTGGGTCAGTGCTACATCTTTTTTTTTGTTGTTTTAATTCAAATTTGATCAGCTAAGAGTGGGTGGCTCTGTTTCCTCTTATTCATTCATCCATTCATTCCCTTTGTTAGAGGAATCAAGCACGAGATCAAATTCAGAAGACTGACAGCAGAATGTTAGTATGTGGTGCTGGGTATCCTTAAGGTTCTGTGTGTTTTCTGTTCATGAAAAAAAACTGATGCTGTTTCTTGCCTTTTTTTTTTTTTTTAAGATTCATCCCCAAAAAAGTAAATAATCCTGTGAATCACTGTTCCATTTAGCCTCAAACATCTGCGTCAGGTGACAAAATCTTGTTGTCATCTAATTCTCCTTATTTTCCTGCCAAGAAAAAAAAAATATGAAACTATTAGTTGGTATCATTTTTAATTGATACTTCAAATATAAGAATAATCCCAGCTGTGGTTTAACACATGCCTTGCTCGCAGTGAAATCAGTTGTGAGATACCCAGGCTACCTGAACCCTTGTGTTTTCAGCGAAACCACTGAGCTGTACTGGTACACTGTACATAAGTTTCTGTAGAATAAAGTGTTTTTGACATATTTCTATTTACCTTAAAAAGGTTAATAGCCTTATTTTTGCATTCCTAGTCTTAGGAATGACTTCTCTTTTGGAGTATGATTATTTTTAGAAGCTCAATTCTGCCAGTTCATGCAGTTTTTCTCATCTTGTGTGTGAATGCATCTGCAGGAAACACAATTCTGTCTTAGGTCTAAGATTTTGGTACAGAATTAGGGGGGAAAATCCAACCAAACAAAAAACTCCACTGAAATAATATGCTTTTTCAGCTCTCCAGAATCCAAGTCAATATTTTCTTCATGTTAGCTGTGATGAGAGTTGATTCTTTTATGCTCATTTATATCTTGGAATTCAGGGAAATCTGTCACAAGGAAAGTCTATGATTCCTTCTGATTTCATTGTATTTAACCTGAGAACAGATCCTAAGTCTGAGGAGGATTAACAAGGATTAACTGAGTTACTGGGAACTGTGACTGTACTTCTCTTTGCAGTTTGTTTGAATGTTACAACATTTGTTTGTCATTATAATACCGTATTTCCACTGTGGAGTGCAAATAATTTAACAAAGGTGTTTTAAACCAGAGAATATCTTGGGGAGGATGTTTGTATTTGTGCTGTGACTGTGATAAAGCTGTGGAAATGCTTTTTACAGTCATACACACAACATAGTCTTTATGTGTAGTAGAACATGATGTAGCTGTACCATAGTTTAATATTTCAGAGTGTAGGGTCCTAAGCTAAACTAAATCTACTTGTTTAATATTTTTTTAAATGTGTTGCAATAGGGCAGATTTAGTTTTGGGTTGTTTTTTTTTTTTTTTAGCAGATTTAGTTTTGGGTTTGTTTTTTTTTTTTTAATTCTTTAACATAGTTGAATTTATTTAATTTTCTTCTGGCTGTAAATGTAGCTCTTCCTTTGCAGGGCTTTATTTAGGAATTGGCTTGGACAGATAATTGTCAGGGAGAATTCTTCATTATGTGCCTGGTCTTTTCCATACCACTGACTGATTCTAATCATTCCCCACTGCAGTAATTAGTTGCAGAGTGAACATGTTCATTGGTTAACTGCTTTACAGTGGCTCTGTTTTAACATATGTGTAAGGTCAATAGCTCAGGTATAAGTGCAGCAAAATAATTAATGACTGCTAATTAATTTATTATTGCGACTTAATTTCTTGAAGTACATTTGTGTAAAATTTCTGTTAATTATAACTGAAGAATGAAGAAAGTTCAGATGGGGAATAGGTTGTCAAAAGTCCATTTTAATTCTAGCTAATTTATGGAATCATTAGTAAATTATCTTAAAATTCATTTTGTGTTTGGCAAGTGTTACAGGTTTGAGGGAGAGGAATAGTTTGGAGGGGGTTGAACATAAATATATGAATCATGATTTTAAGAATAAAACCATATTTGATCATAACTGGAGCTGCAACATTGTTGCTTGAGAAGCACTTGTTAAATAAAAATTATTTATCATTTTTAAGATTAGCATAAATCTTAAAAATCATCATAATCAATTATTATTTTTTTGCATAGCCACCTTTTTACATATTTTTCTCAGTGTTTTTTCTATCTTGTTTTACTTTTAGAAGATTTTTACTTTTGTAATCATCAGTAATAGCTTGTTATATGTGAGCTAGGTTTTGGCTTAAGTATTCTACATAATTAAGCCTGCATTCTGACTTTACCTTTTACATTAAAAAAAAAAAAAAGGTGCAAAATCTCTGTTTTTCTAGAAACAGAAAAATCCAGACATATAAACCCTGGTTAGTAATGGTTCAGACACAACGAATACTAACTGGGAAGCCTTTAAGTAAAAAGTATAATACAGATATGCGTTATTTTCTTGTGTGGTTTATGGATGTTTGCTGTTTATCTAATGATTTTCTCTTTTTTCTACAGTCAATCAAGAAGAGTTCATTGCTATTATGACTGGAGATATTTAGCATCAGAAGAAAAGACATGAACTCAGCAGAAAAGGAAGGAATCATTGGCAGTTGCCATTACGATGTCTTTTTACTTTCATTCACTTCTGTAGCTGGAGTGATGCAGAAAATAACTTTCATCACAGGACCAAAATAAAGAGAGGTTATATGCACTGATAGTTCAGTATTTTGGGTCATTAAATATTATCACTAGAATAATTGATAATGTCATTTTAGAACAAGCAAGTAACGCGTTTCAGAATGTCCGAGTACTCGTTTGTAAAATAGCTTTCTATAGGATTTCTAAATTGTATCATATTATAAGAAACTTTTGAGGTTGACCTTGTGTTAGCATTAGCTGTGGCCTTAGTTTTGATACATAAGGTTTCCATTTTAATAAAATTTCCTTTACTATTGCTACTTGAGAGTCTTATTTTTGTAGTTTAATCTGAACTGGACCATAATGTAAAATCCTTCAGGGAAAATATATATATATTTTTTTCATTTATAGGCTTGTACTTCCACTGTTCTAGATGAATGATAACACTAAATGAGCAAGGATTGGCATCCTCAAAGATGCAGTTTATTAACTCTGTATTACCCCACGTGATAGCAAAGAGCAGGCAACTATGCATCATGATAAACTGTATCAAAAATGTGTTTAAATCGTACAGATGTCAACCAGCAGCTCTCAAGATCTTCAGTATCTACAGCTCTGATAGCTGTGAAGACCATGACAACAGTTTATGATGAGTAGATACTCTTTCTGCAGTATCTAGCTAGACAAAGAAACTTATCACACGGAATGAACATTCAAAGTAGTTGAAGAGACTGGATGTATTTCTAGTTTGCTCAGAGAGTTCTTGTGGCTTGATCTTCCAGCTTTTCTGTATATTAGTTGTAGTTTCTTCTTTCTTAATTTCACTCTCCTTATATATCAAAAAATGTAAGTTTAAATCTTGGTTAATCCTGTGTTCATCTTTACTGTCAGAAAAGCAGCTGCTTTTTAACTGTCAGTAATCCTGGAGTTACGAACAGGTTTGCCCTGCACAAGCAGTCAGAGCTTGGAATTTCCAGGAGACAGAAGTTAAGGTCATCAAAGTTAATGGATTTTTTTTCCCATTATTTGTAAAATGTGTATTATGACATTCTTATCTTTGAAATACTGTGTTGCTTTTTATTAACCCATCAGTACCAATCCATTCATACAGAAAGTTAGAGAAATTAAAAATTACTAGCAGTGGCTCCATGAGGAGCAAGGATTATGAGCAGACACCTCATGTAGCACCCCAGTGGGGTACGTGGCCATCAGTTGGGATTTCCTTGCTGGATCACGGATCACTCACTCTGAGAAGTGTCTTTGAAACAGCCTTTGCTAGGAAAGGACATTCCTCCTGTTGAGATTTATATAAATAAATTATATAAATATATATATA
>NW_010309695.1:0-1165 GCF_000700745.2 Antrostomus carolinensis
TCCAACCCAAACCAGTCTGGGATTCTATGGGCAAGAAAGGGAGAGAAAATGGGGCAGAAGAAGAGATTTTGGGAGGTTACCATGCTCTGCCCTCACCCTCAGGCAGGATCAGCTCCACCTTTGCAGATCTTTAGTTCTTCTTACAAAGAGATATGAAACAAATTTCATGAACATGTTCATCATTATAACGGCATAAGCTCATGATTTCAAAGGCAGGTGAACAGCGGGTCCTTCCCGGAGCTGCCGCTGCGCTGATGGAAGCCAGCTGAGGGCATGAAGTGTGAACCTTTATCTCTGCTGACATGACATATTATTAAAAAGTATTCCCAGTAATCTTTTATTTCCTTAGCATTGCAACACATTTCAAGAACTTGGCCAAAGATCAACCAACCCTTTTTTTAATTTCCTACAGTGAAAAAAAAAACCAAACCCAAAACAAAACAAAAAATAAAGCCCAATCGAGATGATATAATCAGGAACATTTTGAGGGTTTAGGTTAAATTAATATGTCAGAGAAGGGTTTTCAGGGGACTTGGAGAGCTTTCATCTGTCAAAGGCTGACTCAGACCCTTCTTGGGCTTTGTAATCTTATTTTCTTTACCAAATTATGTGCTGGTATGTCACGTATTACCGTCAGCAAATCATCATTTGGCACAAAGTTCTGAATAATGGATTTAACTTTAAAGCAAGTGTTCTACAATACGCCAGAAACCTTTGCTTAACTTGAAAATGATCTTTTAATATTGTCCATTAATCTGTTAAAGCCCACAGGTAAATGCCAAAACCAGATTTTCCTGATCAAATTCAGGGTGGATTTTAGGAGATTTAATTGTGTTCCAACCTCGCTTGGCTTTGCCAAGATTTACTTTGCATTTATCAAAACAAAACAAAACCAAACCCAAAGAACCCCAAAGCAAATCAAACCTGACTCGTGGCTTAGAGGGAATATTTGAATATCACTTGCACTCAGGGATGCGATCGGTACTTTTCTCTTTTATATCTCCCACCTGATATGCCATAGATAGATTTATAGAAAGCTGCAATTATAAATTTGCTGCTAAGCTATTTTCTGCTCTAACAGATAAATTCAAAGGATTGTTGGTTCTCTGCTTCACAAATTGGAATTTTTTTAAATTTAATATTTTATTTTATTTTATTTTATTTT
>NW_010309696.1:0-1073 GCF_000700745.2 Antrostomus carolinensis
ATGTATAAAAATATATATAAATATATAAAAATATCTCATCTATATTCTATGATTTTAACTGGACTAAGAGCTAAGAACCAGGAGCTGCAGAGCCCCCCACTATCGAGCTTCCCTGCAAGGTGACACACTTTCAAGGGACCCATTCTCCCTGTTTCCCAGAGCTGCACTATTTCATCCTCAACCGTGTGTATTTTACACCAAGTTGCAGTTTTTCCTACCGGGATCCAACAGAAACCAAGTCCAAATTCTAAATTGTGAGTTAAACCCGTCAATTCCCAACCCAGATAAACTCATTTTAAACCCCAGTTGTTAGGGAAAGGGGAGAGGGAAATAGAAATCATTCTCAAGTCCGTGCTGGGACACAACCCCCCCTTTATACTCGGAGTATTTCACCTGCACAAACATATTGTAGATATCTAAAATTTAAAAAAAGACCTTAAATTAGCTAATATAACTTCATAAATCAAGCAGGGAGCTTAAAAAAAGAGAGATTTTTTTATGATTGATCGGGAATCTTAATTTCTAAGCTTATCTAGTTTGTACAGGATCATGGTCCACATGGAGGGACTAAAAACATCACCTACAGAAAATCCCCTGAACTACCTCAAACTTCACCCAACGATGATATCAACCCAACCTCAGCTTGGCAGCAGCTCTGGGAGGAGGAAGGGGATAATACAACTTATCAGTGCTGAGTTTTGGGTCAAGACAATCAAAAAAGCAACAGGTACAGAGAGAAATAAACCAGTTACAAACTGAAAAAAAATAGATTTGAGAAATTAATCTTCTTTAAGTAATTTTTTTTAAAGTACTATCCAAAAAATTTCTGAATAAAACCTAAATAATTGCTCGGCAGAACGATGGAGTTTTGCTCTCATGTGAAAAATAACCACAAAATCAACATGATTTAAGGGCCACGCTCCCATTTCTCTTCTTAGAACCACGTTAAACACCTTAGCACTTTAGAATTGCATAGAATCATGGAATGGTATATGTTGGAAAGGTTCCAGATATTAGTATTTAATTATTAAAAAATAATATGTTATTATTTAAAATTTATTTTAATTATTTAA
>NW_010309697.1:0-18825 GCF_000700745.2 Antrostomus carolinensis
ACAGCTTGGTGTCGTCGGCAAACTTGCTGACTTGCTTTTCTTCTTCACTAAAGAATTCCACAGCAATGGAGGGATGGTTGACCAAATCACAAGTTAACATATGAAAGGCTCACCAGCTACTATATGTAGTTTACTGATCTTCTCATGATTGTTAGGTTTCTTTTAGAAAACCTGATCAAGGAAAACTTCCCTCCCTGTGCCACTAGTCAGTCATAAGCATGAAAAGTCATGTGCTCTCCACGGCGATCAACCTGGCTCCAGCACTGTTCAAAGGCTGGCAACTCACTTGGTTTTTTGGTTTTTAGATTTTTTTCTTAACTTATCAATATATGAAATCATGGCTGTCCTTGAGAAATCAGGTAAATTACTCTGGAAATCCAAACCTGCTCAACAATAGCCTAATTATGTGAAATATGCATGAAATTTTTTTTTAATTACAATGACAAAAGCTGTTAGGAAAATTCAGAGATAATGTTCTATATTTTGACAGTCATCTGCACTCCGAGCAGTTTTGTCAGTTCTAACATTAATTGCTGTTCTTTTATCAGGAAATTCTATGCTTGATAAAGTGATAAAGCATCTATTTAAAATCCTTGCCCTGGAAATGATGGAAATCATTTTCTCCTAATTTGCTGTGAAAGGCAGCTGCAATATAACTTAAAAGTGAAACATGGAATGGTCTCTTGGTCTGGTTCAGTTCCAGAAGTTCAGTTATACAAGGACTACTCTGCAGCAATGCTGGATAAGTTTGTACTTGGACTAAAAATAGAGTTTAAATGCACTCTGATAAATTGAAAGGATATAAGGAGGAAAAACTTAAAATACTTCACCTAATAAAATAATTTCAGTATGCAGATTCCTGATGAAGTTATAATTCTGTTTATTATTCCTCAGGGTTTCTATTTGTTTTGTTAGGGATTACTCTGCTTTCTCTGAATTTGAAACTCTCAGATAGAAACTGAGTAGGGGAAGTTAAGGAGAAGGCACTCAATCCCTCAGAGCTTTCTGAAAGTTGTAGTTTATCCCTTGTCTGTACTTCTTCATCACAGTTAATGATGTGAAATGCTGGGTTTGTTTTCAGAGCTTAGCTGGGTACTGTTTGGAATTTTAGAACAGAACTACCTGTTATTATATTAATACTCTTTTTAACAATGTTGAATGCAGTTGCAGATGAAAATAAGCCTTAGAAGATTTCACTTTGTTGCCCTTGCTTTAAGGCTCTGTTGAGGAAAGCACTTAAACATATACTTAAGGCAACATTTGAAAGCTTTCCTGCTTGGAGACCTGTGTCAGCAGTCTCACATGTCTTGTTCAAGCAGGGCCTTAAAACTGTCTTCATACTGTGAACAATGATTTTGGTTTCAGTGCTGGAAATATATTGCTCAAACTCAACTGTCAAAACAAATGTGTTATGCTTGTTCAATTTGAATTTTCTTATAAATGGAGAAAAAAGCAAGAAACTCAGGAGTTGTATATGATCTGCTTCTTCCTTCATTTAAGCACTGAGAAAATACATGACTAAAAAAAGTCTTAAATTTTAAATCTATAATTGTGGGGCTTTGGGGTTTTTTTTGTTGTTGTTTGTTTTGTTTGGTGTTTTTGTGTGTGTGAGCATTATCCAGTGAGATCCATCTCTTAAAGCAAACAGCAATATCCATTTACAGAAGTATTGTAAATAGTTGGATGAGGAAAAAACAAATGATTGTTACTTAATAGCTCCATGTAAGAAGAATGGCAGCGAAGTTACCAAAGAGACCCATCTTAAAGGCATGCTGGCTTCACACTTCAGAATAATGTGCAGGTGGTGTGCCTGAGTGGTGGGTATTTAGGAGGCCTGTTTAGATTCCATCACCCGTGAGTGATGTTGATGGTACAGTGAATTTGGCAGTGAATTTGTTTTCCTATGGTGAGCATGGACAGAGCAGTCCTCCATACTTTACTGGGAGGACACCAAGTTTCCTTCATCAGTACATGGCATGTGAGTGAGATTCAAGTGTACATTTATGACCTGTCAGCGTGGGAATTTTGGGGTAGTATCTTACACTTCACAGATACCAAGTGTTTTGAAGAGCTTGCCTGATATTTGGAGACAAAAAGGCACTGACCATTGACACAGTGGTTGAGATCCTGAATCCAAGTCACTGATGGCTGATATCATTGAGGCCAGAATTGTACCCTATGTAGTTGTGTGAAAAGTGCTTATCGACTTGAGCAAGATCCTTAGAGCAAGCAGTCATTGTCCTTTCAGTATTTATCTCGTGCTGGCTTGTAAGATCAGGAAGTAAGAATAGTTTTACGTGTTGTCTGAGCCCTTGAAATCCTTTTGCATTTCTGAATTGCAGCTCAGTTCAGACAAATGAAAAGAGGCTCTTTGGGAGCTCTGACAATGAACCAGCTAATGAAGAGGCAGCTGGAACACCAGTCTAGTGCTCCCCACAATATCAGCACTTGGGATACTGGTGAGCTGCGTTTATTGTTCTTTATTTCTATTTCCTAAACCAATTACTTTCTGTATCAATTAATTTAAAAAGTGAGTATTTCTATTTTACCATTGCAGATAAGTAATCAATCTCAAGTCTAAAGTGAAACTTTGTAGTGAGTACCAGATTCTCACCTGGTATGAATTAGAATAGTTACGTATTTGGGAGGCAGTTCCTCTGGTACAGTGGTGTCCCTACAATTTTGCATATTATTTGCATAATTTCCTGGCCTCATTGAATGAAATGGAAGTATCACTGTTGACTTCATTACATATAGGATTTCATCCCTGGTGCATGGAATCATTTATTTGCATGTATGTTTACAGTGGTGTTGGTACAGCAAAGACTTGTGACTTATACCAGCCAGTTTTATTTCTCTTTAGAGAAGTTTCTGCCAGCTCATGCTGAACACCTGAAGTTTCTGTTCACTCACTGGCCTGCTTTTTCTCTCTTTAAGATGAATGCAAAGCAATGAAAATTGAATTAAGCACATAATTTTCTCATTTCTCAAGTGTTTTATTTGAGTTTTTCTTCTATAAATGATTTTCTATCATGACCAAATTCATAGCAGATGTCACTAAACAATTAATTCATTCTGGTTTATTAGAAATGCTAGATATTTTATTGACCATCTTGATGTTAGTGACATTATGGAATTGTGCTTCTTAGGAATTTATCAGCAGATCCAGATGTATCCAGAGAAAAGAATGCTTAAAACATTATATGGAACTTAGCATGCTGAATGAATGTTTCACCACCAGTTCTCGACAGCTGAGTTAAAATTTTTGCTTAATTCAGTCTTCAGTGTCAAGTTCCATCAAACTAAATCTTGTAGCTGAAGAATGACTGAAAGATATGGTGTATAGTTTAGGATTATCCTTTCTACCCCGATCTGCTGTGTGGAGTACTCAGCATGAGATCCTTAAATCAGAAAGGTCAGAATTTGTCAATGATAATAATGGGTTTTTTTGTTAAGGTAAGTTTCTTGAAGAGTCTTAGCTGGTATCACCTAGTTTCTCAGGCAAAGGTTTACACATGAAAAAGTTACTGCTTTCATTCTGCATGAAGTAGTTAGCCTGTATTCAAGAGGAACAAGTCAGTACTCAAAACCACTTAGGACCTCTGTCTTAATCTTGTTCCAAGTCCAGTAGCTTTCTTCACATCTGTGACTTTTCCTTCCAACATTTATTCCAGCTAAAGGCCTCCAAGCATGGAGATACAAAGTAAAATGTTCTTTTTCGGAAGGCTTTGCATCTCCCAGTCTCTTTTTCAACCACTAGCTTCAAAGTAAAATTATTACTTGGACAAAAAACAGGGGTGTTTTTTCAGGACAAATGCTCAGTGTGACTGTACGTCATTTCAGTGTCACACCACAATTTTAAGACTCATTGTACTCAGGTATAACAACTAGGCAGTAGTCTTATCCCACATAAATATATGATGTGTGCTTGGTTCGTGCATGCTTTTTTTTTTTTTTTTTTTTACCTTGGTAGGTAGCATGTTTCTCTCTCATTTCTTATTTCAAACCACTCTTTTCCCAAGCTTGCTATCTGTAAAATAAAGTAATTTTGTGTCTAGCTTCTGTCAGCATAAACGATACCACATTTCTAGTCTCTTGGTATTTCTAAACACTTTCTTTCTTTGTGACTCATGTATTCCATATCTTGTTGAATCTTCATGGCTAGCACTTGCTTTCTTATTTAATGGTACTTTTCTAAAATGCCTTCTTTGGTATTAGGTTATCTGTGTCCTTTTTCCTTTGTGGACTTCTTTCATCTTTCTCTCTCCCTCCCTCCCCCTCCCTTTTCTATGCTTACAAAATTAACTCTTTTCTTTGTTTTTACAATAGCTGTTATATTTGTCTTGCTCTTGTTTTAACTGTTTAAGACTTGTGGTGGTGCTGACAGATACTGGATTTATAGTTCTGGAGACTGAAGTTCTGTATTTATTCACAGAGCAGATACAGCATGGAAAGCGTCTGTGCAATGTCCCTGTTTGCCTAAACCCTGACTTGGAGGGACCACCACTAAGAATCAGAGGTTAGTTCAGTGTCCATTTGACCTGATCTCTCTCCTAAGACTGTCAGGAAGGTTTTTTGCTTAGTACCAAATGGTGCTGAATTTTATGTTCCATTCAGCTCTATTAAAGCTCTCAACTGTCCTGCAGAATGTAGGATATTGAAAAATTATTAGACAAGACATTTCATTCAAGACAGGGCAACTGACAAGTAGTACTGGTTTTCTGCTCTTATTTGTTTTGGCTGTCAACCTGGAAATAAAAGACTCTGTATGCAGACTGTGATTGAATCTCGGTTCTTTATGAATTTTCCTCCCTCACAGCTGTAATACATCCAGACTTTGTTACAGCCTTGCAATGGGGCACTGACCTACCTCTTTGCCTAGGTGATCTTTCTTTCCCACTGTTCAGTGCATGAGAGAGGACATTTTTATTTTGAGTAGTTAAGTCTTATTCCAACATTATAACCTGCATTATGACAGTTTTTAGCATTTGTGTGCTGTAGCGGGACATCTAGAGAACATGACAGTGAAACTTCCAAGATAATGGTAGAGGGATATTTATTCATTTGTGAGGGGGAAAAAAAGGATAGAAATATATTAAAATCTACTCCTATTGCCTACATTCTGGATGGTGTCCTGCATTACGGAAGACTATTCTGGACTTCCTGGAGTGTCTGCTTATATCCAACAAAATCTCAGGGAACAATTATGAACTACTGAACTCTGTATGTAAAAGAAATATTTCCTCCATACTTAGTAAAATGATTGCTTAAAACCTATTTCTTGTGAAACAAACCCTCATCACTCCACATATTTTGAATTCAGTAATTGTGAGAGCTGCTTAGATTATTTTGCCTGAGAGCTGATATTAAATTTGCTTTTCCAACAGTAACTTGGATTATCGCATCAGAAATTCCATCTGAAACTAGCTTATGTGGAGAAGCTTCCTCCTGTTTCCATAGTTAGATATTATCAAAACAGGCTAATGTTAACATCAAATCTGAATCTGTGGGTCAAAGCAAGCAGCAAGAAAGTCAATAATGGATTGACTTAATCTGTGATTGAATTGTCATCAAAAAGGCATTGGTACTGTTATAAAAACTGGTTCACAAAATGAGCTTTCCATAGATTGATCTTTAGAATGAGATGCCCTTGGGGACAGCTTATAGACATAATGATGGTGTCTAGCAGCTGACCCCCCTGCATTCATTATGGAGCTGAACTGTGTGGGAATAGGAGTAATGCTGTCTCTATCATGTCAGCTACTTGTGGCAACCAAAAGAGATATTCTTCTTTAAAAACTGAATCTCTTTTTCTTTCTTAGTGACCTGGAGAACAAAATTGTTAACAATATTTAAATTATCATCACAAGGCATCTCAGATGAATAACATAGCTTGTACATCACAGTAGTTTTGATCCAAGTTTCTGATGGCTCATGAATGAGTCTGATTATTATTCTTAAGGTTTTCTTAGCAACCAGACTAGCTGGAGAGTTGCCTCTTCTGTATGTTTTTTCCTGCAATTGCTGTTGTCTGCCTGATGAAAACAGAGGAACCAAGGGAGGAAAACCATCATACTGGAGAGTTGTTAGACTGTCAGACTACCCTGTATTTCTGTAATTTTGGAAAGCAGAACTCAGAGAAGCCAAGAGTTTGTATCTTCCATTATACATAACTTCTACTATTAAAACAAGCATCTATCAGAAATCAGGTCCTCAAAAAGTGCCAAAGGCAAAGGGATCACAGTGGCTGTACCCCCCCACTGAACTACTCAGCTTTGGAGAATAAAGATGCTTGTGAAGACTTTAAATGGAAAGCATTTCTCATCAGCAGCTCTCCACTGTTCTCAGTGTTTCTGAACTCCTTATGAATTATTTGTTCTAGTTGTCCTTTCCTGATTTCTCTCCTATGCCTTTCTTAGGCATGGTATGAATAGATTGATGACCTGGTCTTGAGACATATGAACCTATTTCCTTCTTCATGTCACCAAGAACTGTGGGAAGGTAATTCCCCAGAAGTGTGGGGGAAGACTGCAAATCTTCTGGTGTCTGGTGTCATAACAACTGTAGAATCATCCTCTCCCTAAAAAATGGGTAGATACAATTACATCTGCCTTCCTGAAATTTTTGTTCTTTGTTATCTTTTTCCAAGGATATTTTTTTTCTTTAAATTGATAGTTCTTGGTAATTAGAGTAATCTAGAAGAAGCAAGGAATGTGCTACATGCCCTTTTGTAGACACACTTTATTTTTTATTTCTATGCACAGTAATACCATTCTGGCTCTTCTTTAGAAGTCCGCTCTTCAAGCAGTTTGCATTTCTGGTTAATGATTTTCTTTCCTTTTTTACTTTTTTTTTCCCCTAATTGCCTTAAGGTGCCACAAAATCTAGCTTGCTGTCAGCGCCCAGTATAGTCAGTATGTTTGTACCTGCACCAGAAGAATTTGCTGATGACCAGCCCACTGTGATGACTGACAAGTAAGTTCTTTTTCTGTCCCTTTCAAAGAACTAACTGAACTTCAAATATGTCAAGTAAAGTATAGATACACTTTATGGAAATATTAAGTCCATTCTATAATTTATCTCTATGCTAAGTTTTTAAATTAATTTTTTTACCCCGAGCTAAACATTTTCTAAACACTGACAGCAAGATGTGCTTTTAATTCAGTAGGACCTGTGTGAGTTTGCACAGGTGGAATGATGACTCAGGCTATTGTGTGTGCATGGAGGGCAGGGGAACACTTTCCATCCTATTTTAAATCAAGAGTTCCTTGTGACACATCAGAAACCGCTTTTGCCTTAGGAAAAAAAAAACCCTCTTTTTAAAAATTCCTTTGGGCTTTTGTTGAAATAGGTCACTGTTGATGTGAAATCACGTGTAATCAACATAGCATTTTTAATGCTGATACTCACTGATCCCAAAAGCTTTTGCAAACCTTAATTGGTTGGTTAAAATGCCTCTAAAGGAAGTGTTAAACATAAGTGTACTCATTTAATGGAGAAGTAAAGCAGTCAGCAGGAAGCCATGCATTGATTCAGCCAAAAACTAGGTGAGAAATCAGAAATTCTTGCTTGTCCTTCTGCACTCAGTACAGTAGACAGTTATGCCCAGATGATCACTGAAGAAAGACAGGGCCATTGTGCAGGCTGTGACTGGAACTGGACCTTAGTGTGTGACAAAGTGAAGCATGCCAAAAGTTAGCCTTGTCTTTGTCACTTCCTTTGGCCATTTCACCAAAGCTCTAGCACTACCTATTAACATACAGACCAGTTGAGCTTGACTTTCATGACTTTGTTGGCATATTTTCTTTCTGTTCAGTAACAAAGTCAAGAAAATTGCCGGTACAATTCCATTAAGTTAAAATATCACAATCTATTGGAGTCATTAGCAACTGATTGATCAAATTAAGCAAGCCTTCCTACTGGGCTGAGATAAAGCAGTTTAAACCTTTTTCGTAGGTTGTGAAAGCCCGTCTCATCTCTCCTAAATCTGACATCCCCTTTATAATTAGACATTATGTAGACCTTTCAGAACTTTGTCAGTTGTCTTTGAGCATTTCAGGAAGGATAAGTGACTCAGCAGCAAATCTGTCCTGGGAAAAGAGACTTCTCTGAAATCTAAGGTTCTGTGCCCCTGAGAGGTCCTTTCATTTCTTTCTTAATAGCTAGAACTGCTGAGGGAACCAATCACGTTATTGTTTCCTAGTTGTATAATTTGTTATTCATAATTCATGACTGACAGGAAGGACAATGTGAGATTGTTCCATCTCTTTAAGATCGTCTGTGAATGTCATTGTTTGTGTTTATACCGCTGAATAGAAGAGTGCTGGGGACCTGAGCCCTCGCCTAAGCCCAAGTCACACAAACAGGCCACTGTTCACATTGCTGAGATCTAGTCTTCACTGCTGCAGGTTTCTCTTGGCTAGTGCAAACTGAAGCAGTCCAATACAGTGAGAGAACTGGCTGACAATTACCAGTGAAGGTCCCAAAACAAAGCCTGCCCTATGGCCCTCTTTCATTTGTCAGTAAAGAAACAGCCAGTGCAGATAGTGAGAAGCTTTATTGATGTTTGAAAGCCATGGACTATTATTAATTATAGAAAGATCACAATTACATTATCTTTCTAAATAAATTTGAATTGAATATACTAAATAATAGTACTTTAAAGACACACATGCATGTATGTATAGTAACACTTTGTTTTTAAATATCAGTTTTTAAAACTGTTTTTGCAGGTGCCATGACTGTGGGGCTATTCTTGAAGAATACGATGAAGAAACACTAGGCTTGGCCATAGTTGTGCTCTCAACCTTCATTCACCTTAGTCCAGACTTGGCTGCTCCTCTGCTATTGGACATCATGCAGTCCGTAGGAAGGTAAATTCAGGACTTTCCTCTTTCCCATGTGGTTGAAAGAAATTTGTGCCTCGATTGGTTTTACATAAACTTCACTGTTTGAAGTTATGTATTTTAGAACTCTAAAGTGAATAGTGTCTGCTTCCGTGTTATTCATCATTTTATCAATTTCTTATGTAACTTCTTCCACTGTCACTTCAATTTTGGGCAGCTCCTTTGGTCTCCTCCCCTTTTACTCTCCAAAGGGAGGTTCCAGCTCAGGAATCCCCAGCTTGGCCCACTGTAAGCACTGATGTAAACAATTAATTAAGTTTTTCTGCAGTGCCCTTATCTTCCTTGAGTGCCCTGTTTATTACTTCAACAGCAGTTGATGCAGCATACTCTCTGGTGTGCTTCTTGATCCTGTTTTATTTGAAGAAAAATTTGCTTCCAACCCAAACTGTTCTATGACGACTTAAATGCTGATAGTTTTTATTCCTTCCGCTAGTTGCTCCTTGAACTGTTTTTTCAGCCTGCCTTCTTGTGGTTTCTACATTGGATTTGTCAGAATTTTTGCCTTTTCTGCTTTTATTTGAGACATGACTTCAGCTTTTTGAAAGAAACCTTTTTTTTCTAATAACCTCCCTCACCTTTCCTTTCTTCTGCTCTCTTGAAGTCTTTCTTAACAAGTGGGGTACCTTGACCCTGTGCTTCCAATATAATGTTCTTGAACAGCTTCTATGCTTCTTCTAAGGACTGAATTCTCTTGGCTATCCATTTCTGCTGCTTTTCCAGAATTTTTCACTTTTATGTAGTTCCTGCTTTAGAAGTTATGCACAAATGTGGTCAGCTTTTTTAATTTTGTGGCTCCTGGAGGACTGTTGACTCCTAGGTATGATCGATCCTTCATTAGCACACCTGAAGCTCTTCACAATTTTCAACCAGATTTTGTGTGTAATTAAGACTAAGTAAAGAGCTGCATCTCCTTATGAGGGCTTCCTAACCAGCTGCTGCATAAGATTGCCTCTGATAAGGTCTATTGTTTTTCTCTTGTGACTTTGACCTACGGTGCATGAGATAATTGAAATGCAGCATTACTATTGTATTACTTGTTGCTGCCTCGTCCACTTCCACAACTTCCTGCCTAAGAGGTGGGAGGGATGCATTGAGGTTGTTTCAGAATAGACTTCTGAGCAGTGCTAGAAGTGCAGAAATGATGTGCAGCTCACCTTTTCCATGTTCTTTTTAGTGACTGAAGTTAAAATTGCTTGACTGTGACTTCTGCAGAGGCACAGCTCATCACAGCCCTGCCTCTCCACTACCTCCCAATTCCATTTAAACACAGCAGCTATTCAAGTCCTCCATTTCCATTAACTGCAAGGCTGCAGTTCCCTGCTGTCATTGCTAATGAACTGTGATGGAGGCAAAGTTTCTGATCTAGACAGATGTTATCCATTCCATGTGATTCTTCTAAATGCAGCAGTACTGCAGCCACAGAGAGTAAATCATTTGGAAGAGAAGCTATCGAGGGATGGGGGCCGAGTGGGTGACCTTTTTGAGTGCTGTGAGGAAGAAATGCTGCGTCTTTGGGTGCAGCTGATTGTTTTAGAGCAGCAGATGACATGCAACATGAGGTATTCCTGGTAAATGTCCTGTGTTGTTCCTACTGGCTGTAATTTCTGACAGATTCTAAGTCCAGTAAGAGGCTCCTTACAAAGGATTTATTTTGAATACATGCAAAATAAGTAGCATATACAAGCAGACAGGCATTCAGGTGCTTCATGTATATAACCTAAGTCGCTGTCTTTAATCAAGCAGTGCTGTATCATTACCTCCAAATACCCATCTGACAACAGAGGTGAGAATGAATTAAACTTCTTGCATTTTATTCTTAGAAAATGAACTACTACTTTCAAGCTTAGAAGAGGAAACAAGGAGTTAGGAAATTCAGGGTCTTTCAGAATGCCTAAACAGTACACAGAAAGATTTTAAAAAGTTATTTGGGTACTCACAGGTACAGATAGGCGTCTACTGGGATTTTCAGAAGATAAAAAGTTCTGGGTTCAAGTTACTGACAATTAGAGATTGACATGTTTATAAGATTCTGGCATGCATTTAACTTTATGCACTAGTTCCTGAATCAAGATTTTTGACTTGTTAATTCTTACTTCATTGATTTCCAAGGGAATTTAGCTTTCCAAGTGTCAAAGCCCTGTTTGAAAATGGCATTTAGGCTCTTGAGTTAGTGCCGAGCTTTGAAAAGCTTTTCTGTTCTTAACGTGTACTTTGAACACATCCATTTAGTCTACTGTCCATTTACTATTCTGCTTTGTGGTCTGGAAAGTGGAGGTAATGATGGGGGTTCGTGGCCTTTGTGCAACAAAATATTTACAGTAGTAATGATAAATACATACAAGCTGTAAATTTCAAAAAGTTTCAGATGTTTCCAAGTGTTTAGTGTAGTTCATGTCTCGCAAAGTTTTTCCAAAGTCAGGAACCAAATGTTTTGTTTACCCTGAAAGCCTCACTTGCATTTTTGCAGTCAAAAGGAGAGAAAAACTTTGCGTTGGACTTTGATTTATTTTAGAAGAAATATTTTATGCTGTTGGATTTGTGTGCTTTAGTAGATTTTTGAAAATAAGTGTAATCTCCACTGAGCATGTGATTGGTCTCTTTGCATTCTGCAGAAATCCTCATGTGCTTTAATGTAAGCAGATGCTACAGTTGTTCCAGAATCAAAGTCTGTATTGCCTGAAGGTAGCTTTAGACCTCTTCACCTGGAATGAGCTTTGCACAGCGGAATTGTTGTATTACGTTTTAGTGTGGACTCCTCTTAACAACAGTGGAGTCAGGGACTCTAATGATTTTTTCTGATTTATGCTGGGACAACTGAAAAGAATATGATCTTCAATCCCCTGCACCATCCAGCCTGAAATTATTGCACTGTTGAAAATATGCTGTGTCCCCAGGTTGTCATGCATCATTAATGAAAATCACCATCCATTCTGGTTTACAGTGATGCATTTGACTGTGCTGCCTTAGGATCCTTTTTGAATATTGCAGTGGTCACTAGAGAGGAAACTGTCTTCAGAACAGAGGCTGACAGAGGATTGAGCAACAGCTAAATCCAGCCTAAAAGGATTGTGCATCAAAGATAAACATTGAAGGACAGATTATCAGCAGATGTAAATTAGTGTAGCTTTCTGAACTTTCCATTAAGACATATCAACTTATAGCAGCTGAAATACTGATGCACAGCAGATTAATGTAAAAATTGTGTGGTATTTTGTATGTAAGAGATGCTTCCAGTGTACATCTTTATATTTGCTTCTTATTGGTTTTTAGTATTAAAGTTGTGTTGCTTTGATATGATAAGCTCTGATGCTCTCCATTTACACGTCCTGGATATTGGAAGTGCATGGTTTTGCTTTAAGATTGTGTTCAGTATTTTCATCACTGAATTCCCATATTTGGCTTCGAAGTCTATATTTAGGTACTAAAATAAATGACCTTATTTTTGAGAACCCAGTGTTTCTCAACTGACTTTGTAAGCGCTCATAGGTACTTAGTGTTTCTGAAATTAGGCCAGTCATTTAGGTGCCAAAATATGGAACTAGAAACCTTACTTCATACTGCCAAGTAGAGAATTTTGGCTTAGTTTATGTTGCTGTGTTACTCAGTAACAATTCAGTCAGTAGGCAGCTTCTGGCAAACTTTTTTTTTCTCCAAAACCCTGTAGGTCAGTAATTATCCATGATGCGCATGCAAGCCAATAGCTTTACTTCGTTATCTTCATGCTAGTACAGGGAGGCAAGTAGAATTGTCTTTAGAGCTGTCAAGTATTTGTGAGACTGAAAGACTGAATAGAGTTTATATGGCATGCAAACATGAATTGACTGAGTTTATGTGCTCTTCAGAAGACTTTTCTGGTGATATTTTAAATGTTCTCTAAAATTCTTGTTTATTATTTAAAAAAAAAGATACTTTATTGCCTTACTTAAAAATGACACACAAAAAGCATATGAGCTTCACTTCTTTTTTAATTTTTATTCCAGGTTGGCATCAAGTACCAGTTTTTCTAATCAAGCAGAAAGGTATGGTAGCAAAGGATGCCTTGGCCAAAATGAAACAATTGATCTAAAGCATCATCCTCCCTGGCCCTGAAATCAACTAGATTTAACTTTTTAAAAGATTTCTCTGAAGTTTGTGAGTAAGAGGAAAAGCCTGTCCTTTCCCACTTGTTTCAAATATCTCGTGTGTTCTGAAGATGAACAGGAACCCATATTCATATGTATTGGACTTGAAAAAAACCTCAGATTTGGATGTAATTTAAAGATTCCTTCTGGTTTCCACAGTTACAGCGCAGCTTTTTCTAGCTTGTTCTGTGTTCAGTATTTGTCTTGATAAACTATCTCCATACATTCAATCAAGTGAATCAGCATTGGCCATGGAGATCCCCTGGTAGTGATGCCTCATTATGTAAATCAGATGCTGAATAGGAAAATTCATTTTGAGAAGCTGTAAAAAATGTTAAGATGTGCAGTTTATAAGTAAATAGATAATACTTTAGCTTTTTAAATTAAACCATTCATTTTATGAGCGATTAGGAAGTACTTCAACTTTTGAAGGAAACTGCAAGAGGCAAATTAATATTATAATGTGTGTGTTTATCTGTTGTTCATGTGTTTTATGGTAAAGCCATGAACCTTATCCTGTTTCACTGAAGTAAAAAAGGTGAGACTAGGATTATATTTCACACTCAGATGACTCACAAAACTATGTGGAGAATCGGGAGAAATGCAAATATTTATGGGGACCTAAACACTTGAGTTATGTCTACATAACTTTTTCAGTTCTGTGTAGTCGAGCTGAAGTAATAAAATCCACATGCTGAACTGGTTTTTGGGATCAGGGCAGTTCTGCTTTTGACTATCTCATTTATAATGGAACACTTCCATAATGAAAAAGAATAGGATCATTTTAGTTTCTCCGTGTAGTCAGCTTTGAGAAGTGTTTCATCTGCAGTACTATTTCTTTTTTCTTCCTTTTCCTTCTCTTCATTTCAGCATGATGATCCCTGGAAATGCTGCAGGTGTGGCCAAGCAGTTCCTCCGTTGTGTGTTCCATCAGCTGGCTCCCAATGGCATCTTCCCCCAGCTCTTCCAGAGCAATATTAAAGGTAATGTGTGATACCCAAGTGCATTTCTCACTTTGTCAGTTACCTCTGTAAGGGCAGCCAGTGCAAAAATGTCTTTTGAATTTCAGATGGAAGTTTTTTGCGGACCTTGGCCACATCTCTTATGGACTTCAGTGAGTTGAGTTCCATCGCTGCTTTGAGCCAGCTGTTAGAGGTATGTTGATAATCAACTCTGTTAATGATGCTAGTTTTATTAGCATTATCAGGCATACTGGAACATTTCTCCTCATTCATTGAGAGTTCGAACTTGCATCACCAAAAGCATTGTGAATTTTTGTTTTGTCCTCTCTGGAAGCAGGATTAGGCTGTCCTCACCATTTTCCTTCTGGGTTTTGCTCTTGCTGATGGAATTTTATGGTTTCCCCTTCAGACCTCCTGGAGCTGTCCTACACATTGGTAGTGTGGGCCATCCCTTGCCCCAGCATTCTTTCTGGTTTTCAGGAACATGTCTGCTCTTACGTCTCAGTTCTCCCTCCTCTGTATCTGATGGCAGTTTCTCTAAGTAGTCCAAAGATTTATTGCCTGCCTGCCTTTCACTGACTGTCTTCTGTGCACTTGCTTGTTTCTACTGTAACTTTTATCCTCCCACTAGCACTAGTCACTTCCATGTATCCTGCTCTTCCAAGAACATGGCAGTTGCTTCATACAAAGATTTTGACATCACTTTAAAGCTGTTTATGTCTTTCTGGGCCTGACTAGTACATAAGCCAAAAAAGCATATGTTGTCTACTGAATGTTAATGAAGGTATCTTGTTTAAAACTGTCCAAAGGGAAACATGGACAATCCACTGGTGAATACTTGAGGAGTTCTGCTTATTTTACTGCCATGCCAGTCTAAGAAGGTTATGATTAGGACCCTGCTTATAACATTTTGTCTCCAAATCTTTTGCTTATTAGTTTAGGAACTGAACTAGGCTTAACTGTCACATACATAGTTCAGATTCCCTGCACAATATTTTATCATTAGCATTCTAGAAGAGGTAAGCAATATTTGGTCTGAATAAATTAACCTCAGTATTTCCAAATACTGTTTATGGGACCATTTCTGCATGTGGACATTTGTTTACAGTTCTTGTTTTGTTTCCCAGGGTTTAAACAACAAGAAGAATTTACCAGCAGGGGGTGCAATGCTACGCTGTTTGGAAAATATTGCTACCTTTATGGAAGCCTTGCCGATGGATTCGCCCAGCAACCTCTGGACCACAATTAGTAATCAATTTCAGACCTTCCTTACCAAACTCCCTTGTGTTTTGCCACTTAAGGTATGATGTATGGACATCTGAAACGAGCTATACTGCCGTTGGTCAGGATGTACCAAAACAGTGGGAAAGCTGTGGATGAGAAATCAGAATGGGTTATTGTGAATATTTTCTGAGGATTCAACTAATGTTTCCAGAGGACTGGATTTACTGTATATCTGATCTATCCCGTTAATTAAATTTTCTGTGGGTAACAATAACAGCTCTGACCAGAGTACTCTTCACCTCTTTGTTTGCTTTTCTCCTCTATACTCTTTTCATGCCCTGTCTTTGTCATATTAGAATACTGCATTTGAGAAAAAAATCCACCTGGTTTTACTGTTAAAACAAAATAAATTACTCAAGAAGAGCAGCACCACCTAATTAATTTGCTAAAAGTACACAAGTCGGACAGGCAGAGAGAACTGAGACTGCTGGGAATTGAGCCTAGCCTCTTTGGCCAGGTTGTAGTCTGGCTGTAATCAGAATATAGTTGCAGAAACTGAATTCTGAGTGCTCAGAGGAAATACAGAGGGATCTTATCTCCTGGTTTGTACATTTCCAGATGCCTTTCAGTAAACACAGTAAAAACTTCCCTGAGTCTTTCCAGTAAACATGGGATTCTGATGCTCTTATTCTGATGTTATTTCCTATGGCATGAATGAACCCAGTGGTAATTTCTTCTTTGCAAAACAGTATTGCTCAGTGTGAACTGAGGGATCAAAAATCTAACTTTGTGACTTGTAACATTGTATTTTAAATTGGATGTCACCACCAACTTACATGAATGATATTAAATTCTTTTCACTATTATGCAATAGTCAGATCTTAAAACCTCTTTAGGTTTTGGTAAATTAAGGCCTTATCCTGCAGCAAATACTAGCCACCCCACCACGTTGCATCTTGTCTAACTGAAATAAATAAAAAGGAATTAATTGGATCTTAATAGTTCCAACTGCATATCTGCCATTCACAGAACATTTAGGTGGAGCATTTACTCTGATTTCCCTTTTGTTCATAGGAGATATCATTAGTGATACAAATAAAACAATTGCTTGCTCCTGAACTTTCCATCTCCTGTTACTTCCACTAGCGTCATAAATGACTCTTTGCTGTTCTAGATGTTTGCAGCAGGGACGAGGAAAGACAATGGAAAGACCCTGAAAAGTCCCATTCACTGCTGCAACCCGTGTGATTTATGCAGAAGAAAAATCAATTACACCATAAGGAACAAATTTAGAGGGGCCTCTGGGGCACCTATTGCCAGGGTACATTCTTATGTTACGGGGTGTGAGTTGCAGCCCTGTCTTGGGATGTGGGGCAAAATGTCATAGCCCAGGGCAACCACAGAAATATAACATGAGATGCATACCTCCTGCTAACCCACTTTTTTTTTTTCCCCAATCCATTTTTATTACAGTGGAAATATATTTATAGGAAATTTTTGTCATAAAAGAGGCAAAGTTAACTTTTCTAAACTAGCCCTTTAGTGAAATTTTCTCAAGGCCCGTGCTGTGGTATGTTACTACTGAAGAGGTGTGATTGTGTATTCAGGAATAAGCAAGTTTAGGCAAAGTAAGTAAAGATCAGTCATCAGGGATAATTTTAAAGACTTCATCTATAACTTATTCATACCTGCTACTGCTAAAAGCAAGATGTGCACAGAAAGGTACTAACTCTGTTTTTTTTCTTTTTTTTTTTTTCTTTCCTGCCTTCAAATATCTTCACAGTGTTCTTTAGATTCTAGTTTAAGAATCATGATTTGCTTATTGAAGATACCTACCACTAGTGCTACTAGGGTAAGTTCCAAAATGACAGAAATCTGTTGCGTCAGATTTAGCCAGTCTGTGCTATTCTATTCTTATCCTCTAGTTAGGAAAGTATTCTATATAAGCATAAAATTGTGCAGTCCAATATTCTTTGGAGAATTATAAGAGCTTTGGAATCTAGGTTACAGTGTAGGTGGGATTATGTTCCTGTGTGGATGTGAATGTATATCTTCTTAAAGATTTGATGATCTCTTTTTTTTAAAAAAAAAAAGTCTGTAGCAAACTTCCTTAAAAGTTCTGCAGTGAGGTCAGTGAGGTTTTTTCTGCATAAACACTACAGTCACTACATAAACACTTTCAGAGGTGAAACTATTTTCTAATTTTTTTGCTTCTAATTTCTCATACAAGCACGAAGGCAAATGCTAGATAGAATAGTTGTTTGACCGTGTAAATCCCAGCAAAATAACCTCTGAGCTAAAAAGAATGCTGTTCTGTTCAGGTGTTTCAGAGTTGGAATGCTTTTTGTTTTGCTGAGTAACCAGTTACTGATTTCTCTAAATCATGTCATTGCAGAGTCTTCTGGAGCCTTTTTCAAAATTACTAAGCTTTGTAATTCAGAATGCTGTCTTCACTCTGGCCTACCTGGTGGAACTGTGTGGTTTGTGCTACCGAGCCTTCACTAAGGTAACAATGAGAGTGTATCTTCCTTTAGGGACAACTGAAAATAGGACAGACAAAGTCTTACTTCCCTCAAGTAGTATGTTTGTAAGTAAAGGTAAAAAAAAAAAAAAAATCTAATTCTTAATACAGAAAATAAATGAATAAATCTAACTATATTTTATATGTTCGCATATCAGTTGTGAAATCAGTGTCAAGTTTCAGACATGTCAACAGTTTTAATGTAGTTTGGCTAATCAAGTAGAGGTTGTTACTCAATGCCTTTTAATAATACTGAGTTTCACATTCCCAGTATAGACATGGATAAAGGGAACCTGCCAAAAACATTGCTCAGAAAAGTATTTTTGTGTGATTTCATGACTTGGAATTTTTTTTCTCTTTTAGAGATGATATTCCCTGGAAACATTCAACCTCAGGTTGGACGGGGCTCTGAGCAATCTGATCTAGTTGAAAATGTCCCTGCTCATTGCAGGGGGGTTGGACTAGATGCCCTTTAAAGGTCCCTTCCAACCCAAACTGTTCTATGATACTATGATATCTGGTGTTTATGCATGACTTAAAATGTCTGTACAGTCACATCTTTCTTAGTGTACAAGTTCGGCCACATACCTTGTGCAGTAAAACTTAAATATTCCTGGTAGTGCCCTTTGAGACTGCAGCTGTGAGGGGAGGCAACAGATAGCTAAGGAAAGTGGAAGTTTACTTAGCTCCAAGTTAGGAGCTTCCCAGCTTAGTTCCTGTTTCGTTCTGTATTAGGTATCTCACTTTGGCGTGAATGGCTGTAAGCTGCCTAGAAAAGAGAACAGTATACGTGCACCTTTAAAAGATTACTGTATGAAACCTTTGATGTACAAATAACACTCAGTTATTACTCCAGCTCATTTTTGTAACTATTGGTGAGAAGCTTAACAACTACAAAATCCACAAAAAACGATGAAACCTTTTACTGAGGCCCTATATGCTCCTTTATGTAGATTATTAAGGAGCTGAGCAAATGCATTTGTCAAAACAGTAATTAATCCTCTGGTAATGTTCTCTCATAAGTAGCTACATGATTTTCTATATTGTTAATGGTGGTGGATTGACCTTGGCTGGGTGCCAGATGCCCACCA
>NW_010309698.1:0-16533 GCF_000700745.2 Antrostomus carolinensis
TACTCAGTTCATGAGTTAAGTGTTGCTCATGTTGAATAAAGTTTGATATAAAGACTGGCTGTAATTACTGTTGTAACAAATGGATATATGATTTTCAGTGGGGTGGTGCTGTATGGGCAAATAGTAATGAAAACAAATTCGGAAGGAATAGTGCCTGAATGTGTCACTGTCATAGTCCAAGGAACCAAATGGAGCTCATTTATTTTGTGAGAATTTGAGAGGGGACATTGTTGGCAAAACATGGCTTTTCCCTATGTTGACAATGACAATTGAAAAACCTTGCATTGAGGCACCTGCGTCTGAGACCTTCATTGGCTGAACTACAAAGAGTGCGGGTGTTTTAGTAAAACTAAAACTAACTTGATTTTTTGTTCATGACCTTAAACTTTTATTATATGTAATTATAGACTTTCTTCAATTGACAGATACTCTGGATTAGGCTCCCTGCCATCATGTTGAGAGGGACATTAATTTTGTGTGTTGTTTTGCAGATTGGTAGTGGTTCATTCCTCATGTGCTACAAAAAAAGAAATAATCTTAAATTGTTCATATTGGTTTTAAAGTTAAATATTTTGGATTTTTTTTTTGAGTCAAGACTCAATACTTTCTTATTTTTCTTACCCTTCTTGCTAGGGCTAAAGAGACAGAGAACGAGGGCTGTAAATATCAATTCTGTATTCACAACAGGATTTGCTTGGCCCTCATGTAGGGTTCTAGCCCAAATGGCCAACAGCAGTATAAAGAAAGCTATATGCATCAAAGAATTTACGTATATAAAGACAGTTCACAATTTTTTAAAAATGTATTTTAGGGTATAAAATATATTCCAGTTATGAGTTTGACATTTCAGCTGTATGATCCACGTCTCGGGAAATGCCAGAATCAGTCCAAGCTGAATAGAAAGAAGGAAGCAGAGAAATCGTGCCTAAAGAAGTCTGTGCTCTTCTGTCCACCAGACCCTGTGTTGATGGGTAGTTGCTCCGATGGGTTGGTATTTTAACCTGTATCAAGCTTGCCCAGTCTTCTTAGCATCACTTCTTGCTGAGCCCTGGGCATAGATGTAATTGATTGTGCTCGGCCTTTTGCAATTAGATGGTAGATGTCACTACGTATGATATGTCCAAGAGGAAGTACTCAGTCAGTACCTGCTGTTGAATCCAGACACATAATGAATCTTTTACTTCATTAGTGGATACCCAAACAGCTGTGAATGAATGTATTGTTCAATACTGTTGTTTAAATACCATACTGTTGCCATACAGAGCAATTCTTGTGACTTTATAATTGTATTTGGGGTTTTGCTTTGATATGGCTAGGTTCATATGTATAGAGCCATTTCATCAAGCACTCAAAACATATGTTTGGTTACATGAACCTCAGTCTTTTATACATAAATTTTTAAAACTAGGTCAGAGATGGCCTTTAAGTAGTCTTTAGGTTTTCTTCTCTCAGTTAAGCAGTAACAACAGTATGAAGTGCAATTTCTGGCTCCTTGTATCTTTAGAGAGAAAATCAACAATATGTACTGTTCCCAAACACATCTGCCTTTGCTGCTAGGGTATGTCTTAACACCATTGATAAACCCAGGTGTAACTGACTCCCATCTTCTTTCTGCTGTTTTATGAGTCTGAATTAGCAAGTGTTCCTATATCCTCACTATTGATTTATCATAGATGAAGTTCTGCAACAAAGAAGGCATTAAGTGCATGGTCAAATGGAAAGAATGGTTAAATAAAGGAAAAAGCATCTAGGTAGCAGGCCTGAATCAAGTACTAGCTGCTGATTTTTTGAAGGATCTGATCTGATCTCAAAAATCAGAATCTGACCCATCTCTGCTGAGGAAGGCAAACAGAAATCCTCATGATGCAAGAGTCGAGTAGTGACAACATTGAAACTAAAAACTGTCGGACAAACTGACTCTCTTGCTATCAACTAGAAACTGGTTAGTGAGTTAAGTGAGTAAAATCTTCATAATTTCTGTTAAATTTTACAAACTGGCCAACCCATGTGTCTTGCTGAACTTTTTTTTAAAAAACATGTTCAGACAAATGTACTTGCCTAGAAAGGTTCAAGAAAGAAGTCAGGAAGACTACATCAAATAAAATAGCTTCTCTGAGCTGCATCTAAAAAAAAAAAATCACCTTCACTCTTCTCATCAGGCATTTTCACATGCAAAATGACTATGTGAATTACTAAGCAAGATGGCATGAAGTCCTGTATTTGGAGTAATATTTCTTTTTATTTTTTATTAAAACATTCTACCTTACAGGAAGACATTAGTTTCCTAGTTTCCAATGCTGGACATGCATGATCATGGACTCACAGGAACACATGAGTGCCAGATTTCTAACTGTTCTCTGAAAGCAGAACAAACAATCTGTTCTGCTGTTTTTCAGAAGCATAGTCACAGCACAAAAACCAGAACATTATATCATGGCCAGTGATGGCATAAAGTCTTCACTGACTGTATGTCCCTCTGGGGATTTGACCATTTCCTTTTGATCTTGTATACTACTCCACTGCTGCCACACTGTAAATTAACCTGCCTTTTCTGAAACTCTTCCGACTATGTTTGTTCCTGGATTGGAGAAGAATTCTGATAAGGATATGTATTTTGTAATGCCTGGTTCCTTCCGTGCTTCTGAGCTTGTTGGCACTTCTTTAAAAGAAGGATCAAGTAGAAGCCCTCAGGCACATCCTGCCAAGCCTTTAATTCTACTGTCTATCACAATCTGGAGAGCATACTGACATCCCTTTAAAGTGGGCCATGAAGAGGATCTCACACCTCCTTTCTGCTGGTGTTAGTCATTCTCATAGAGTGACGGGCTTCCTCCCTGGCAACAGTGACTCCTACTAGCATTAAAAATTTACCTGGGGCAGTTGGTCTGAATATCTGTGGCTGTTTGAATATCACTTTTGTAGCTTCTTTTACCTCATGACTCAAGAACCAAAATGCATCTCTGTTACTAGAGAAAGCAAAAGCTGCTTAGCCTGGTATTTAGCTTGAGTCCAAAGTCAGTCAGTATATAGGTTCTTCTGCTGGGTATTTTTATTAAGGAACCTTTTGTTGCATCTCTTCCAGTCTTGAAGACTATTGAGAGACTGTGATGTTGCCAGTTCTCTTGCCAGCAAACAGACTATTGTTGGCTGATGAGCTGCCTGCTGTAGCCTTACTCCAAGTGCCGCAACTGTTGTTTCCTGTAATAAAACACAGTATAGGAGCCTGTGACCCAAATCTACAGCCTGGGAATGTCTGGGTGGCAAAAGAGGACAAAGTTATTGAAGTTTACTCAACATTGTGTATCGGTGACATCCTGTAGTCTGGGTCGGGTGATACCTTGTGCCACAGTGTCTATATTGAGGCAGATCTCTCACATGGATGCAAAAATAAGTTTTTAACATACGACTGTAGATTTCACAATGGCCTGAATTAATCTGCACTTTTAAAATATGAAGCTCTACCAAAAAATCAAAATGTTATTGGAAGTTTAGTCTCTGAATTGCCAGTCTTCCTTTACTCTCTCTCTCTTTGCTTTCTGAAACCAACTTGCAGTTCTCACTTATCTCTCTGGGCCATTGGTGTTCCAAGCTCAGACACCCTGCAACACGAATGCCGCACCACTTCGTCTGGTTCCTGGGGCGTGGCGGAGCAGAATGAGCCGCTCTGTTTGGCTCAGCCAGCTGTTCCTGCTCTCCCTGCCATTCACCCTCTTGCCAAACTTGCACTGGACAACTGTCTCCTGAAATCTACAGCCATGCACTGCATAGGCTGCTATGTTCATCGTAGCTTATAGAGCAATGTTGCACATCCAAAGAAAAATTAACATTATTTTTAAAGCACTAATAACTAGAAGATCCCCATTCTCTAAAACACCATTCTCAGAGGCATCCTTATCCTTTTTTCTTGACTCAAGCAGTTGCTGTATTCAAGGTACATTTTCACTTTCTAACCTTCCATCCTTTCCTGTGTGTATTCAAAGAAGATGTAAGTTAAGATAGTGTTGATTGCTCACGATCTTGGAAAACATGTTAGATTTTAAAACTGAGGGTAGTACTATTTCTTAAACTGCTGTTTTGATAGACCCAACTTACCCTCTCCAACTATTTTTTTTTTTTTTTTAAAGCAAGAAATGGTGAAGAAATAACCTCTGTGGCATAATCAGAAATACGGTTATACTTGCTGTAGTGACACTGGAAAGAGAAGTGTAAGTACTGCTTACCTAATCAAAATTGTCAGTCCTTCTGGTGCTTTAAGTCTGTTTTTATTTAAGTCAAACTGAAAATAAAATTGGGGTATTTTCCAACAAATATCCAAATTTCCTACAAATATGAAGAAAAAACCTCAATTGAATTTCAATGTCCTCACATTTAAGTGTGTATTTTTAATTGGAAGAGAGGTTTTGGTCTCTTCTTTCTAATTAAAATTACTTTTAAAAAAATAAAAAGGAAAAAAAAAAGCCTGCATTTAAGGATTAATCTTCTGGGAAGAGCATAGGCTAACATCTTGTATTCAAATAAACTGATTTTATAAAGGCCGTGAGCTTTCTCATCAAGAATTAAATCAATTTATCACCTTTATTTCATCGGTCACCACTCTGTTGTGTCTAAGATTCTCTCATTTTGTTAGAGATATGCGTGTGTGAAGGTTTGCATGCATAGTTACTTGGTATGCATAGTCAGCTAATTCTGTTAGCAATAATTTTACATAGAAATGTTCAAGAGAGTTTTCTTCATTTTTTCTGGAGCATTACAATCAAATGTGCTGAAGTTAATATTAGGGTACTGTGCATTTTGTCATACCTATAAAGGTTATTTTTACTTTTTATTTTTTCCAAAACCAGTTTCAGGGAACTTGGGTTCTCTTGGTAGACAGGATGACCTTATTTTGGAGCCATCTGAATATATATATATATATGAAAAAAAAAAAAAAAAAAAAGCAGGTATTATAGATGCAATATTAACTCATTTAAAATCTTAAAAAAAGTTACTGTATATGCTGAATGAAGATTGACTAGTATGGTAGTATCTCTTTAAGGTTATTGTTAAGAGTGAGAATGTATGAAAATGATTCACCAGGGCTGCTGCTTGTCTCCAGGTTCCTATAACAAGGAGATGATCTCAATCTGCCTTCATGCTGTTAAAATGATGCATAAGCCTACCAGCATTCTCAAATGATGGAGTATTATTGCAGCTTCTTAAAAGTTGGGCACTGAGATAATTTGGCTGATGTTGGAGAAAGAATGTACCGTAACCCCTGTGGCTCAACTTTCATTGAATACATATGGCATGCTGCTGCTTTTGTTCTCCTTGTGTGTGGAAGAACAATTAACATGTCAGAAAAAGAGGAATCACAGAATGTTCTGGCTCCTTCCTGTACAAGTGCAACTCCACACTGAGCTGTGTTTTTGAAGTTATTGCACAAGATTCAAAGTTTTATCTCCAAATATCAGAGGTAGTCAGTCTTACACTTCTTATGGAAAGATATGCTACTGAAGTTGGAAGAACTAATGAATACCATATTACTTTAGCACCTATCATATGTTTTAAGAATAGGACATATATTTATTGCTAGATGTAAACAGGATCTGCAGTATGACTACAGCAGTAGAGTTGTGGAAAAAAATTCAGTTTGTGTAGAGGTAGAAGATGGCTATGATCATAGTTGCCTTTTGTTTTAATTAAATCAAATTTTAAAAAGCTTCATCAGTTGTAAGCAATAACTCATTGTGGGGATTTGTTGATAAACTGAAGATTTCCATTCTTCTCTTTGGCTGTAGGAGAGACACAATGAGAGATATTTTAAGACTCTATTACAGATGAATTGGGTCATTCTGAATTCCTGTGGCAATACCATAACTTCTGTTTTGTGAGGAAATATTTCCCATTATACCATGTTTCAGTCTGAGGATGAACATGAGATGATGTAATCATGCTGGATGAAAAATTACTTCATCTTCTTTTAGTACCATCCCTTTCAGCATCACATGCACTGTGAAACTCCGGTTCTGGAGTCTTCAAGATACAAAGTGTTTGGCGATACTGTCATCAAACACTGTAGATCCACTGCTGCATCAACTGCCTCGTGTCCACATGGGTATACTATAAGACTGTGATACAGGGTTTCAGAACAGCTTCATGTTTCCCCCATGTCCTGCTATTTCTGCAGTTCATAGTGATCATGTACTTTTTTATCTGCTTAGCAGTTTTTGACAGGTCTGGTAGGTTCGTGCCACTCATCCAAACTGTTGTTCTGAAATTTAGCCTGAAAACTCCCAACCTCAGAACCGTGCCTCAGTGTTGTGCTTTGCAAGAGTCAAGATTTTGCCTTTTAATTTCTAGATGAATTTAGATTCCTAAGAGTTTCCGCTAAAGTCTGATCACAAATTTCTGCCTCACTGGATTTCTTGACTTGCATATTTCCCACTGTTGATTGTTTGAAGAACAATTCCTGCAGCTGCTGGCACTGATTGGTTTCTAAATATAGGGAAATCTTGCTGCAGGAACTTTTGAGACAGATCTGATAAAAGAAAAGATGAGCAACTCCTCTCTGTTATGAGAAAGTCATAGTTGAAGGTCAACTTTATGTGGGTCTCTGTAATTTATCTAGCTGCTACAACTTAGATGAAAGATTAAATTTACCCTTTTATGCATAGATCTCAAGTAATCAGTCTTTGAGTGAGGAATTAGACCATGTTTATAGAGTTAGCATTTATCTTTTCACTTTTGGTTAAGGTTGACTGCTAAGTTGCATTGCAGTTCCTCTGTGATTCAAACAGTAAGACTAGTGATGACGCTTTTCCATTTTCCTCAGAAGATCTTGCCTGGTTGCATGGCACCTAGCACTCACTTTGGGAGTGGGCCACTGTGTCATCAGTTCTGGTTCTCCACAAAGCTTGAAGTCTGCATGAGTCAGTAATTTACAACTTTTTCCTCAGCATGCTTTTCCCCTCAGTTGAAGTCACTGCCCTTGTAGCAAATGTCTGTGGGGCTAACATTGCAGAAATGTTTAGTTAAGTGTGAAATCATTACCTCAATGTGCTAATTTGACAATCTGTTGTGGCAGGAGAAAATCTTCTGCAGTAGCCCCAGTGGCTATGTTATGTCATGTGAAACATGCCCTTCATACTGCAGCTGCTTCTCCATGTTTCAGAACTCTTGTTTTGCAAGCGAGAAAGACACCGTTTATTCACAAAGAGTTAAATTCAGATGGTTTATATATAAAAAACCACAAGAATCAAGAGTTACTTTAGCCATGTCACAGCTTGGAAGCTTGATTAGTTATTCTGCACTTAACCATGAAACATCATCCCGTTATTTTTCTTGCATCATGGAAACATAAAAATAAAATACAAGAGTAACTACATATATGAGTGCAGAAAAATATTAAGAAATAAGCCTGCTGCATGAGAACTAGAACCTTCTTATTCCTGGACACAGGAACTGTGAAAGCAGTATTTTCTTTTGTTTCTTACTTTAAGTAACCTGGAGCAGTTCATGTCCAGATATTGAAAAACAGAGACTTTTGAATTAGGAGCTTTGAAGCTTGCTATAATCGATCAGTGCAAATTATCCACTTCCTGGGAAATACAACATCAAGCTTACTTTAAGGGTTTAGGATGTAATGTAGTCTGAATTGGTACTGGGGACAACTTTAATGTGTGTGACTTTATGAAACATAGCCTTAATCAGAAAAATCAGAAAATCTCTGGAAGATGGCTGGGATGAGAACTAGGAGATGAAGATTATGGTAAATGCCGAGGAGTTTGCTGCTGTTGTAAAAGCAGAAAACCCAGGCACAGGGTTGGTTTTGGGCTTGAACGTTAGAGCTGTAAATTTGCTATCATTTGATTAGAAATGTGCTTTTAAAACTCTAATTGAGCTGAATATAACACATGTGATCCATTTGTTGCTACTGAGGAAGAGTAAAGCCAAGTTTAAAAAAATTATTAAAATATTTTATGAGACTGATGGAGAATATTTAAATATGATTCTTCACTAAATTGCTTGTTTCCTGGCTTTTAAATGTTTTGGGGGCTTTTTTGAAGGATAGAGCAAGCTATTTCATAATGTAACTTAAATGTTAATTCTTGATTATATTTTTTTCTTTGTTGTTCACTTTCATGCCGTTTGAAAGTATATTATGCTTTCAGTCTCTAATGCAGTTTCATTTGTTGGAGAGTAAGGTCTGTCCTGTCTAAAAAGAAATATAATACCCTCATAATTGAAGCAATAGTACAGACTAGAAGGGCAGGACTCATATAAATGGTGTCATCCAGGGTGTTTTTGGCCGCAAATTTCTGTATTTGTCAATTCATATTTTTATGCAAAGAAGTAAAAGGCTTCTCACATTTGCAGTGAAGAGGAGGAAAAAGATGTGTCTATGTGTCCATAAACAAATATATATGTGAAAGACCCAGATAAACTAGTAACAAGCATTGTGAGTAAAATTGTAAGTAAAGCTTAAAATAACAGTCATGAGTGCTGCCATTATTCCCCTCACATTGCCTTTTATCTTCCTTTTTTCATCCTCTGCCAGAAATCTGGTACCTAATACCAGATCTTGATGATTTTTGATTAGATAGAACTCTTTAATGTCAATAAGGTTTGACAGTTTATCATGACTGCAAAAGGAATGCAACCATCTTTGATGTAGTCCCAATTTTGATCTGCTGCTTTTTTTGTAAATTTTTCCTAAAATACCATGCAGTCCTTTCTATGTATTTTTTCACACCCAGGAGCAAATGTTTTCGTGTTCCTTTTTCTGTTATAAAGATCAGTGCCAGAAGCCTGATGCTCATGAGAAATCCTATTATAGCAAACCAGTATTCACATACACTGCAAAAAAACAATTTAGTAAAGAAACAGATTTAAGTTTAAAGCTTGCAAAGGATTACTACAAACAGCATAGAAGATTTTTTAAAAAATAATTACTAGTACCATAAAATTATCCCTTTAATGTGATTTAAACATGCCTTTGTGTCTGTAATAAGTATACATTTAATTTTTATGAGCTACTTGCAAAAAAATTTATGAATGCTAGAAATGAGGATGCTTTTTTCAGTCACTTGTGTCAATTGCAGGGTAATTGGCTGGTTCTTCAGAAGGTTTGTGGGAAAAGCACTGGAGTACTGTCAGCGTTTGACTATGCTTTTTTTATTTCCTTACTATAAAGTACCCATAATTCAGCATACGTTGCAAGCTCTAACCACAAAGATGATTTTATGTTAAAGAGCCTCTAAAAGAAAGGTCAAAATGCTGCTGTGTGGACCAGGTGGAAATGTCAGCTTACAACCTATGTAAAAGCTGAAGAAGGGAGTGAAATGAAATGTATGCTAAATACATCCTCTTATTGCATGTGGTGTGTTCATGTTGATAGAATGAATGCATTAATCAATGAGATGGTGTGTGTGTATGTATATATCCATATGAACTAAAATGTAGCCTTTTTTTAGGAGCTGTTGTGCTGTTATGTGAAAATAATGGTTAATACAGCTAAAAAGAGGAAAGCTATGCATCTCATCTTTAAATCTAGATCTGCTCCTTGAATACAAGACAGGGACCTAAAGAAAATGTAAATACATTAGGTGCTTGTGTGCATGCAGTGCAGCAAAAGCCTTTGGGTCAAGGTTACAAATCTGGACAGATACTTTTGTTTTAATCCAAGCTATTGTGTCTGGTGAAGGTGGGGGTGTGTATGTTGCACAGCAGTAGAAGACCATAATAAAGTGTCAGCATGAATTTTTGTCCATGCTTTTATCTGGTTAAGAGTTTAAGACAGACCATTAATGTTATTTTAGTACAGTGTTCTGTGGTTGAATGTTCTGTTACAAATGCAAGTTGAAATATGCTGTGATGTAGTGTAATCTGGAAGAATTTGAAATGGATAGATAAGCTTGGGTACTCAGAAGTAATCTTTTTTCCATTCTGAGTTTGAGAAGAATACTGTTAAATGAGGCCTTCATTAGCTGTTAGTTAATTTGGGACAAAATACTGCGCTTAATATTTAGCAAATGGAAATGAAGGTGTCTCATGCTGATTGATTTTGTTTCCCTCATACATTTTGCCCATTGCTCAAGCTGTGGCATTTTTGATACCAGCTAATTAGGCTCATTCTATGTAGATGGACAGCCAAAGTGACTCAGCAGGGCAGAGTTAAATTACTTCCGTCCATCCTGCTATGCTTGTTAGCAAGTCATAAATATCCTGATATTGGATTTTTTATTAGTTGGTATGTTTCAGTATTTTCTTCAGAGAAATTGTGAATCATGGGCTAAGAATTGCCCTACAAGAAGGTTTTGGATATGTTGAAGGTGATTATCTTTTTCCTTGGAAATATCCTGTAACTTGGTGTTTTGCCTAAAATGTTTTGATGTTCTAATACCTATACTGGCACATTGAAGTATGGCAGCTTTGTTCAAAACCTCTTTGCAAACATTTACCTTGTGGAGACCAGTAATATAATTGATTTGCCTTAGAATAAATTCTATATTTCCTAAGTGTTTAAGAAGTTGAATTGTTACACATGTGTTAACACTGGAAAATCTGTGAGAACTAGAATCCTTTGGAATCAGGAAAAGGTGCAAAGGCAGAGGATTACACGGGCCATTCTTGTCGATGTTAGTGAGTCCAGGGAAAAAAACGGGTTTTATTAAGAACATAGCTAAATAGATGCATCTCAGGGACAGAATTGGTGCAATGTTTTTATATTAAGCACAAACATAGTTTATGTAGGCAAACTGGTCTTACAAACCAAGCAGTAAAGGCCATGCTGTTAATTTCTTTCTTCTGAGAAGCTTTTATCATTTTGCACTTTATTTTTCTTCAGTATCCATCTTAGCTACTTCCAGCACCTTGGACACTAAGCGTTCAATAAGCAGCAGCTGTTCCAAATGAATACTGCTCCAAACATGTTAGTTTGCATTTACCATTTCTTCCTGGATCTTGATAGCTAACTAGTGATGCTATTTGCAAAGCAGTCATCTCGACTCTCCCGTGTGTTACCTTGGCTATCAGTTGGATAAGGAAAGCTGTAATGGTGCCTCAGATTGCTGTACGGAGACAGAAGATTGTTTGTGAGTCATGGTAGCAATGGTAGACTTCTCTCTGACTGAATTTTCTGTTCACTTTAATTAGGCAGAGATGTGAAATTAGCTGGCGCTAAATGAGTGAGCCCTGGTCCTCAGCATAGAGCTCTCTGTGAAAAATCATATTCTGCTGATGGGATCTTAGCATACCAAAGAGGTTTTCTTTTGAGTGGAAATTGTTCTGGTTTTTCAAGTGTGACTCAGTAAATTTCCAAAGCAGATGTGTGTAATACTCACCCATATATGCATACAGGCCTATCTGTTAACCAGTTTTTGCATAATGTCTGTATGTTCAAGGCCTACTTGATGATCTTTGAAGATGATCAGAGATTTTATTTTAAACTAAATATAAAGCCACCTTAAACTATGAGCCTCAAACATTTACCAGACTGAAATGCCTGGTATGATAGATTCTGCAGGCATAAAACACATTTGTGTGGATGCTAGTTTATGGTCATGAGTAGAAATTTCTTTTAAATCTTAATGTTACTTGCTTGAAAATGTGGTTGGATTTTGGTTTGTTTGGGGTTTTTTTTCAGTGAAGAGTTTTAAAAATGTGATTTAGTAGAATTACTTTCAGTGAAATGTTAACCGTTTCCAGAATCCTAACTTAAAGAATCCCCAAATAAAGTACTTTTTAAAATATCTGTAGCACACTGGTAGGTGCTGTGGAAGCATGTCTGCTTTGGAAACCCCTGATTACACAAAACAGGCTGGTTTCCTACAAACTGCTCAACCAATGGGTCGTAATATTATCAACCCTAGGATGTTAAACATCTTGCTTACTCAGGGGTAGATCTTTCTCCTGTTTTTAAGAGGAGACAGGGAAGAGCAAGAGATGTGCACACAGTCACAATGCATTTAAAGCTTTGGATAACATAATTGAAGTGCAGATACAGAAATTGAAATGACTACTCTGCTAAGCATATTTTAGGGGGTTGAAAATATTATCTTTGGTATATATTGAACAATCTGTTTAGAAAATACTAACAGAAAGTTTACTGGAATAATCACATATTTTTTCAGTTTATTTATCTCTGGTATGTAACCAACACTAAGTCACTAAGTGCTTTTTTTTCCCCACAATTTTCTTTGTTCCAGCAGGATTGATGAAATCTGATGAAATATTACTCAGCCCAATTTCGATAGTCAGCTTCTGATAATTGCTTTGGTTAATAAATACCTTACATGAACTTTGGATTAGATTATCTAAGTATTGGGTTTCCTCTGGGCATTGAATTTTTCAGCTGATTTCCATCTTGATTTTAATTCTTTTCTAACAATGAATAAACTTAGCTGAGCTGAAAATGATTGATATGACCAGAAGAGTATCCTTGGAGGGTTTTTAATTATTAATTTTTTTAAGCTTTTTTTATATATCTATAAAAACTTGTTTATTGGCTATATCAGAAATGTCTGCTAGAGTTAATGAAGGAAAAGTGAAGCTCTACTGCTTATCATATTAATACAGTTTCGGGTTTCCCAGGAGAGAAATTCTCATTTGTCTCAAGGTGATTTTTTGTGTTGTACTTAAGTTGTCTGAATGATAAATAGTGCCCTAGATAAGTTGTGGGCTGTATATGTAACGAAAAGTAATATTGCATTTGAAAGTTTTCTGATAAAGTGGAATCCAATTTTGCATCGAAAAGCTAAGATGAATTTTAACCACTTTTTGCTGAAATGTCATCAGTCAGTCTGCGCTTATTAGGAAATGAGAAATTATTAATTTAAACCTTCAGTGATTAAGGACTGATGAGATTATTTTATTAGAATCACTTTTTTCAAGTAAAGGTAGACAAGATCCTTATTTATTTAACTTATTTTATAAACATCTATATTTATATAACCATCTATTACATATTTTATACACAAAATGTATCTATATGTAATTATGTTTATTTTGTATACATAATATATAGAGCTGTACATAGAAATATACATTTATTTCTATTTCTGCATTATTTAGCTTAAGAAAAACTTCAGATTTATTCTGAAGTCTTATTGTTTGGGTGCTAACTAACATTAGTATGAAATTATTTCAATCATCAACACATTTTTAGATAATTCTGTTATTTTAGTTGGTTCCACTTTGTAACAAGATACAGTGAACAGAGCTTTAGTAGTACTTCTGGCTTAGTTTTACCTACAGCACAGTTCATCTTCAGTGAGACCATGACACTCGACTCCATATGTAAACTACATCACACATACAATTTTGCAGTCGCTCCAAAGCAAGCTGCTCATGCCACCTGCACGTAGCTGGATGGGTATTTTAATAACTGGCTCATAAACTGAGAGTTCTGCATATCAGCAAATAACAAAATATTCTCTAGTGATCTGACAGCATATGTAAGAAACCATTGGGCAGGTTAAAAAAGAAAAAATTGTTTCATGTGTGCAATATCTAAATACATTTCCTGCAGCTAAACCCAGCAAGAGAAGGAATATAGTAGCTGTTTTACAACACTTGGCAAAGGAGCTGGGATCAAAAATAACTTCCACTTTCCTTTGATACAATGGGACATATGTACTGAAAATGAGTAAATGTGACATACCCCCATGTAATAAAAGCACTTATATATATCATTAACAATATGAAATATTTCATATGTATTTACACTTATTTTTCCAGGTTACATTACTTATCAATTACTCACTGTAACTAGCACAAATTTGTATTACTAAGTCTAAATTCTGAATATATTTAGAGCAGAAACACCTGATAATGAAGATGTCTTAGAGGATTGTTGAGTATAAAACAAGGTGGGTTTTTCTTTATCATATTTACAGAAAGCTTTGCTTAGGGGATGACAGTGTGGTTGGCAGGAGCACTGGGTACAGTGGGAAGAACTGAGGTTGGGAAAGTCTTTGCTTCACTGGGAACCATTCAGAATTCTGACTGAGTACCTGTGGGACTGAATGAATTTCTTCTCTTACAGCCAAACCCTGGAGGCTGATTCCCAGCCCATTGGTGCCAATAGAAAGTCTCCAGTAGGGTTTTGGATCAGACCTTAGATACTGCAGGATGGTTAGTGAAAGGGGCAGGGATGTCCTCAGACATCGCCCACGCGCAGGAGCAGTGGGAGCCTCTTGGCCTCCTGAGTCTTTACACAACTTGCCATCTGTTTTGCTGTCTGGAGATAATAGTTTGTCTGTTTTGTGGCCTTGGGAAGAAATTGTTGCAGGGTGAGCACCCTAGTTGTTGGTTCCATGCAGTACCTGTATGGAGCTGTGGTAAATGGCAGTGCCTGTGTCACTAACAACGGAGACAAATATTTCTTAAAAAAGAGTATATTTAGATATATTTGAAATGTTAAAATAAAATAAAAGCAATACATTCAAACTATTCTTTTGGAAAATTTCAAAAGTTGTGTACATTATCTGTATCAAGAACAAAATGGAGTGTCTGTATCATGTAGGGTTCTTTCAGAAGGGTTTCTATCTGCTTAATAATTAACAAGGCTTTTCCTTCACAAGAAAGGACATGCTTGGTTTGTCTTCCATGTTACTCAGACTCATAGCCAGTTGCTGTTTAAAAAGAAAAAAACCCAACCGAACAAACAACAAAAGACAACAAAAGCCTGCTCCCAAATAGAATAAAACAGCACACAAAAAGGTTACAATTCCAAAGTCCAGACAGGCAGTGCACTTACATCAGGTAACCTTTCATACTCTGTAGCTTGATTTGAAGTTTCTCTTATGAAATTATTAATGTGTACATACTTTAAAATTGTGAAGTTATGAGAATGTCTTTCTAATACAATTAGTAGTTCTTGAGAGTTTATCTGAAAAAAAAATAATTGATTTTTTGGATTTCATTGTAACTACTACTTAAATAAAACTTTGTTGGTGAAGCACTTAATGGTCCTTTGATAAGCTGTTCATAGTGCACCATTTGCACTCTGTCACTTTCACATTTGATAACTTCCTGTTAGGAGGCAGAGTATTGCCATTCTGCTGTTAGAAAGCATTTGTAGAAGGCGCCAGAAAGGACCTCTGGGAAAAAAAAAAATGAGCACTGAGTAGTCATTCCCCACACATGCTTCCTGTTCTCCCCAAAAATGCTTATGACTAACTGCCACAACTGTCCACAGGTCACTGCTTTAAGATATATACCCACTGTGTCCAGACACAGCTTCAAGTATAACCTCATGGGATTTAGTTGGTTGCAGGTGAAGGTGGAAAAGGGAAGGATAAAGAGATGCAGGTGATTGATTTGGTGGTGTGGGAGGAAAATAGAAGATGCAAAAGGGAAATGACATCTCCTACAACTGGTGAAAGCAAAGATGCATACTTGCATGATAGCTTTCCCACCAAATGCATTCATCAGTATTATTTCCATGCCTCTTTTCACTCAAACAGCTTTGGCATTTGTTTGTCTCTCTCTGAATGGGTCATTTACTTTTTCTACCTGCTGCTATCACCTGCTTTTTAACTCTTCTGCTTGCAATTTCATGCCTACCTCACTCCTACATTTCATTCTTTATTAGTTTGCACTGTTTTAGAGAAACTCAAAAGTAGTTTCTTATCTCAAACCCCGAATAGCCTGAGCGAGAATACAAGACACATATTACATGCCACTTTTCAAGGACAGCTGTATGAGTGGCTCACTGTAATCTCTTCTAAAATGCTTATGTTTTAAAGGGCACAAAGATTTTGATAGTTGATTTTGTTTCTATATGTGTGTATTTATATTTCTAGCACATTAGATAAAGTGCTATTACACAACTGCCTCTGGCTCCCGTGTGAGTCTTTGTACTAATGTTTTTTTAATGCTTTGCAGTGTGATTCTGTGGCAATCTGTATGTGTATTAAAAGAGGTTCCCTTTCTGCTGTACTAGCTGTGTCATCTCTGCCTTTGTACCCTGTCTTTCAGACCCTTCAAGTCTGACTCAGGTTTAAAACACTTGTCCTAATTTCTGAAACTTTTCTTCTGAACTGTATTTAAAACTTTATATGGTTTTAGTGTCCTCCTCTTTTCTTCTCTGATCATTTTGTTCCAGTATTCATCTTATGTCTGACCCACTTAAGTGCCTGTGACTTTTTCCATGCCACTACTTATAATTGAAGCTGTTTACTTTGCTTTGTGCCCAAAATACCCATCTCTTCAGATCTTTTTTCAGACAGCAAGAACCCTCTTTACTTATATGTCAGATTCTCCTACAGAGAACTTGTTCTCAATACAGCCTACTGGCCTCACTAAAATCAGCCACATGTGATTTCTAACAGCTCAGTTTGTGCAGAAACAGAAACTCTTTCATGTTATGTGCTTCTGTAATACCAAAGAGAGTTGCCATTTGGTAAAATTCACAGTGATAATATATAGCTCTCTGGCACCATTTTGTTGTTGTTGGGTTTTTGTGTTTGGGTTTTGTTTTATTTCTTGTTTAGAATCATGCTGCTAAAACTGAAGTCATAACCTATTGCTGTGTGATGAAGCTAGGAGCTG
>NW_010309698.1:16571-23609 GCF_000700745.2 Antrostomus carolinensis
TTCTGTAATTTAATGGAGTATTTTTTATTTTGCGGCTTTTACAGAAAGGTAGCAACTGTAGGGCAGGAACAAGAGTGGAATTTTTACACACCTGTTCTTGTCTTGTTTGTCCGTTACTATGTTTTAGCCCATTCTCCCAGTGGGAAAGTGTGAAGCCTAAGTGCAAGCAACAGAGTTAAGCTGGAATGTCCTGCAGAGATTCATTATCACAAAGGGTAATACTGCTTTATCGATCCTTGCCATACTGTCTCCCACAGTTGTGTTAAGCCTGTACCAAGTACAACCTTTACAAAACAAGATCAAGAGATATGCCTTACCATTTAAGTTGAATACTGGCTTTAAAATAGAATAAAAGGATATTTCTTAGGCATGACATATTGTTGGCATTTTAGTATATACGTGATAAAAAAATCCACAGAGTGGAAGTTCACATTTATTGGAATAATTATTTATTTTTGAGCCCTACATCTGCAGATGCAAGTGATAAGGCCGACTTCACTTTATATAAAGCATAACTTAAAAAATAAAAAAAGTATTTTCAACTTTGACCAGACAGCTTTCCTAGAGAATTCAAATTCCTATTCCTCTCCATATTCTGTGATATATTATTTAATAATTATTTTGTTATTTTTACTGTAGGAGTGAACATGATTTGTCTAAGATTTAACAATAGACCATCAAACATATTTTCATAAATACTTTTTGTATTAATCTCATTTCTACTATACACAATTTCATTGCTGCAGCAGTTGCAAAAGATGCTTATAAAATTTTTTAGCAGTGCTTACTTAGAGCATTAGTACCTCAATTAAAATATTTTATTTCAATGCTTAATCTCCAGGGAGATCTTATACCGGCCTTCCAATACCTGAAGGGGCCTACAAGAAAGCTGGGGAAGGACTTTTCATAAGGGCAGTTAATGACAAAACAAGGGGAAATGGGTTTAAACTGAAAGAGGGTAGGTTTAGATTAGATATTAGGAAGAAGTTCTTCACTGTGAGAGTGGTCAGACACTGGAGCAGGTTGCCCAAGGAAGTTGTAGATGCCCCCTCCCTGGAAGTGTTTAAGGCCAGGCTGGATGAGACGTTGAGCAACCTGGTCTAGTGGAAGGTGTCCCTGCTCATGGCAGGGGGGTTGAAACTAGATGATCTTTAAGGTCCCTTTCAACCCAGACTGTTCTATGATTCTATGATTAAGTAAAGAAAATATGCATCTTAATAAAACTCTTCTTTTTTATGATCTAGATTGCAAGTCTGATAAATTCTAGTATAATTAATTAAAATCTGAGGATGAAACTGAGCCTAGGAGAGTGAACTAGAGAGATACTGATTTAAAATGCAACGTGTAGATAAGTTCCATGCTAATTTAGATAGTTGAAACTTTTTTGAGAGTGGTTGATAGCAAAAATCAAAATCTGCTTATAAACAGACTACTAGCAAATATGGGTACTTACATTAAAAATGTTTCTGAGAATGTACTCATTTTTACCAGTGTTTTTAAATGATGCATGGCTGTTATCTCTTTCTAACTTTGTTTATCTACCTATGAAATGTAATCAAAAATATTTACAGATGGAAAAAAAGGTGACGGGATGTTTGGATTGATAAATTGCAACTGGAGTAGTTGTGGCCTTTGCTACTCATATATTGAAAAGTTACTGGTAAGCCAGTTAATAGGACTGTGCCCAAAAAGTAAAATAAATAAGTAAATAAATAAAAGCCCATGTTTTTCAAAGTTCCTAAAGTATCATGAGACTTTGGATAAAAAATTACTGTGTGGTAATTTTAACAAAAATCGTTAAATTGATGCCACTGCATTAAAAAGAGTCATACAATATGTCATAGTCACAATACAGCAGTGCAGTTGCTCAAATACAGAAATGTAGGCTTTAGAGAAAAAAAATTTACTGTGTTGTTATGTGTGCATTTGGTAATGCACAGTAATTTGCAGTACTTTCTTGATCTCTTAGAAGATCTAAGAAACTATAGAAAACTAACCATCCTGTTAGTTTTTTATAATCACAGAATGACAGAATGTTAGGGATTGGAAGGGACCTCGAAAGATCATCTAGTCCAATCCCCCTGCCGGAGCAGGAACACCTAAATGAGTTCACACAGGAAGGCATCCAGGCGGGTCTTGAATGTCTCCAGAGAAGGAGACTCCACAACCTCCCTGAGCAGCCTGTTCCAGTGCTCTGTCACCCTCACCATAAAAAAGTTTCTTCTCAAGTTTAAGTGGAACCTCCTGTGTTCCAGCTTACACCCATTGCCCCTTGTTTTATCACTGGTTGTCATTGAGAAGAGCCTGGCTTCATCCTCATGACACTCATCCTTTACATATTTATAAACATTAATAAGGTCACCCCTCAATCTCCTCCAAGCTAAAGAGACCCAGCTCCCTCAGCCTTTCCTCATAAGGAAGATGCTCCACTCCCTTAATCATCTTCGTGGCTCTGCGCTGGACTCTCTCAAGCAGTTCCCTGTCCTTCCTGAACTGTGGGGCCCAGAACTGGACACAATATTCCAGATGTGGCCTCACCAGGGCAGAGTAGAGGGGGAGGAGAACCTCTCTTGACCTACTAACCACACCCCTTCTAATGCACCCCAGGATGCCATTGTATTAGCAAAATTACTTTTGTGTGTGGCTTTCATAATGTTACAGGAAAGCCAGACACAAAAGTAATTTTGCTAATACATGCTTGGAAATTATTCCACCTTAAAGTACTTGTTGTATTGTAGTTGTGCAGGTAGAATATACTGCACACTTCACTGCTTTATGAAAGACAGTAGATGGGAGTAAGTTTTTGATACCAAGAAATGTTATCCATCCTATTCCCAGGCACATTTCCCAGAGGCTCATCACCATCGCATCCCAGATCTGTAAGGGAGATGCTGCAGTAAAGGATGGTACTTGTGAACAGGCAGATACTAGTGCCAGTCCATTAATCTGTACTTTTGACCTTCTTTGTCCTGAAAAAAAGTTTCCCAAGTGAAGATCACGGGCCTAGATGAGTAATTCCAGCAGACTGAAGGCAGCATGTGTTCTACAAGTTAAGCACTCTGTTCAACAGTTGTTCCATAGCCACCAACGGTGCTTCAGCTGTGGATTTGAGTTAGGTGGTGTGGTTTACATGGAACTGTGTTTAGGGTTTAGGGTTTTTTTGTTTTGGTTTGGTTTTTTTTGTTTGTTTGGGTTTTTGTTTGTTTTTTGTTTTTTTTTTGTTGTTTTTTTTTAGTTAATACTTATAACATAAAAAAGTAAATTGAGAGGTGGTAATCATTGGATAAACAGTATACTTGTGTTTCAGAGAAGCAATCTGAATAATTTTTCAGTTGTCACACTCTGGTTAATTCCATTTTGCTTTTTTCCATCTGAATTATTTATAGCTAGCACAAGCCACATCCTTTCGAGACGTTCCAGTCTATTGTGTATGTATTGTGCTTTTATGTATGAAAGGCATAGATACAGTAATAATCCTTGAGATTTGTGTAAAGAATATTCTATAGTCATGATATATTGGAAGAATGTTTTGGATTTTCTGATCTGGTGGCTTTCAGAGGAATGTGTATATGTTTGTATGCCAAGGATTGCAAAATACATGTAAGAACTGATGTGTGTGTTCACTGAAAGCTCATCCTGACCCTGAGTCAAACTGCTTTTGAGATTTGGAGGGGGAAAAAAAGATTCTGTATAATCATTTTTGCACAGCATTATTATTTGATTCCATTAGGGACTGGAAATGTGGAAATATTATGGAACAGTGGCTGTCAATCTGAGCAAACCTAGTAGTAGTAGAAATATCATTAGCCTGTCTGTCAAGTGAGATCTAAAACTGAGGTCTTGACCACTTGTGGTCATTAAAAAACTCACTGTTCACAGGAGTAAAAGTGTTAAATGCAGTATCTTGGATAAATTCCAACTTGTGAAATTAGATTTGGTCTAAATTCCTTACTAGTTTAATTCTTTGCTTCTTGTTCTAACTACAGTATAATAATGCTTTGAGTTATTTAACTGCTGCTCGCTTGTATCCTAAGCATGTCTGCTTTTCATTGATAGGAAAAGTTTTATAACAGTGTATGTTATACCTTAGTGAAGTAATACAGAAAAAAGTTATAAGCAATCTAAAGTGGAAACTACAGTGTTAAAGCTTTAACATGCAACAATTTGCCCATATATTGCCAAAAATGAATATACTGTGTTCATGACTGGCTTTTAATTTTTAAGCCAAATGCCACAGGTTAGTAGCAAGCTATACTAATGCTGTGGTAGGACTGATGCAGAACCAGTCTGTGGCACATAGTGCAGTCTTATTCTCAAAACACACTTCTGGCTCATAGCATGTACAAATGTATAATGGAAGGATCCATGTAACTCTGGAATATATCCTTTTCTGATCAGGTTCACTTTCATATCCTGCGTTGCTCTCTAGGTCTGAGAGAGAGCAGAGCTGAACTGTTGGCTGCTAGAGCCATGCGCAGCTTCTAAGTATGTATAATCCCTGCTAAGGGGCGCCCATATAAATTCTGTATCTATAGAGATTAAACATGTATTTGTTCATATACATATTTGTCTCTATATACTAACAGCAATTTGTTCTCTCTGCACATTTTCCTTCTGTGCATTCATTCTCATGTAGCATACCATGGGGCTCAAGACAGAGGTATACCAAACTGAGACGTGGAGGGCATGTAGGCCTTCTCTCTGCAAAGAAGAACAAGGACATAGCTGCAGGCCTTGGGGTCTTCCAGTGACCTCACAGATTACAATAGCACTAAAGAATCTTCCCAGGCCTCAGAATAAGACAGTAATAAATTATCTTTTTCCCTTCTTTCAACTCTTTAGCTGATGGCAGTTATAGAAAGTACTAATTCTCAGAGTGCAGTCTGCACTCATTCATTCTCATTTCTCATCAAATATGTAAGGACTTCACTAGTTGTTTTGTAAGTGTTCCCTTCACATCTTGATAACGCTGACTTATTTAAGACATGGAGATTTATCCTCTCATCTGCCAGGGACTAGGGGAATAAGAGTACTTTGATTTTGGTTTATTCTTTGTTTCTGTACCTCAGATAAGTTAGATCTAAAGGAAATACCAGAAGCAACATATAGTGAAGTGACGGTTTACAACTGGAAGAGCAGAATGATTGCATTCAGGACTAAGGGAGTGGCATAACTGTCTTATATGAATACAATCAAAGGAAAGAGCTATCTCATTTCAAGTATTTAGAAATGTACCGACCCCATGTGTTTAAGCATCTCCTTGCATTTCACATCCACAGTTAGCATTTCAGACATGGGCACATTATCAGGTTATTGCAGAATAAATCAGGCTGTTTTCACAAGTCGTCTGTTCTGTGGTGACTGACTAATCATGTTCTGAGACTACATCAGATGTTTTTGTCACTTATGGGCAAACGATCTTGTATGTTCATGGAGTACAGGTAGTCACACAGTCATACCAGACTGTTGATGCAGCATGTTTACACCAGAATTTACTGACATAGATTATATAGAACATCTGGTTTCTTCAATATGTTATTGTTCCCCCCATCTCTTCAATTACATTGTAAAGCAAGTGAAAAATAAATCAATATTATTAGGAGATGTATAAAAACACAATTTTGTTTTATGAAGTTTTTAAGTTCATTTGCAATTACTCAAATACTACAGTTATCAAGTGGAACAAATCTTTACATTGGTGATGTATAGTTTATAAAACTACACATATTTTATGTCTTTCACTGATCAAGCTAGTACAAGGGCTTTGCATTGTGAATGATGAGAGCCATTTAAGAGGAGAACTATGTGTCATTAGAGTGTTGTCTGTGTTTAAGTGTTTGCAGGGTCAGCACTTATATATGTTTTCCTCTTAGTCTCACTGGGGCGGATAACAGTATTAAAACAACTTACTCAAAGGATTTTTAGGTCCTACCAGGGAATGCAAAAAAATTGTCTTTATTTCAGGACTTTGCTTTTTTGTAGTAACTCAAATATTTGCCAAATTTGCATATGTATTTTGGCATGTGACTTATTTAATTAATCCTTTGTCTCATTAATGCATTGTCCAGTAATACCTACCTCATGTTGATATACTTCAGTAGAATGGTAACCAGTTTCCTTGAACAGAAAGCCACATGGAATGAGAGCTTTATTTCCTTTTTTTGAGTTTGTGCATGTCTCACCAGTTCAGTTCAAGCATTGTACAGGTGATGGAAATCAAACAGAAAGGAATCTAGCAAATGTCTTTTTATTAATATTACAAAAGGAGTGAATTCTGTAAAGGATTTGCATGCTTTTATATGGATGCCAGCTTGCTTTCTTCTTTCTGCATTGCAGCTGGAGTTATCTTTTAATTTTACTCTTAATTTAATGTTTCAAACAATGAGGGGAGAATGGAGTGGTTGGGGAGTCTGGGGATGGCAAGAAAAAAGTTCAGTGGCTCCTTTTTTCTTAGCACGGGTGAACACTGCCTGCCATGACAGGTCCTGAGCTGGTTCACTAGCAAAAGTGAGAAGTAATTACTGTACTTTTTATTATACAGCCACCTGGCTACCTGGTATACATCTGAAAGATATAGAGAAAAACTAGGAGAACATCAGTCAGGTCTTCCTAAGTGCAATGAAAGTCTTACTTTTCTGAGGAGTGAAAAATAAATCTCTGAACCTCTACCCAGTTAGGGTTTAATCATGATGGATCTCCAAGGAGAATTGCAGTCTCCTCTCATAAGATAAACTCAGTCATTATGCCCGTATTTTGTTGGATTTAAAACCAGTCTGTTGTTGGAAAAAAAAAATTCTTATTTGATAAGCAAAATACAGTGTGAGATTTAGGAAGCTGTAGGATATTTAAATTTGTCTTGCTCAGCCATCTGTTCATTCACGTGACCACTGTGGCTGTGCTGGGTTTCAGTCCGCAACTCAAAAGCTTAAAATTTACCGAAGGAGGTTTGGTTCTCTGATTCCAGGAACTGCTCTATTACTGCTGATGTAAATCATGTTGTTTACAGCCAGGCTGTATTGGGTTTGCATGGCAAGGTTT
>NW_010309699.1:0-8695 GCF_000700745.2 Antrostomus carolinensis
CATGCTTCCAATTTGGAGACAAATAATAATAAATGTAACATTAATAATAAATGTAACATTATTTAAAGCATAGATTATCTAGTTACTATTTCACAAATTATCTTGAAGGTACAACACAGATACTGTGATCAGCAGGCCACTAAAGTTTCCAGTACTGAAAATGCTAGAAGTGTCCAAACTAAACTACAAAATACAAGTCTGGTTCTTAATACCTTTATTACTGGGAGCAAAAATACATCATGCTTCAGTAGAGTAGTAGCAGATTATTCAGCCTTCCCTATTACATATCAGATGCCATATTTTCAAGTGCTGATGTTTTTCAACTTTGGTATCATGCCAAACTGAGGGAGAGTTATGATTCTTTTATTTCAGGCAAAATGGTTCACTGGTTTCTAAGAACAAAGCTAGCAAAAAAACAAAAACAAAAAAACCCCAACAAAAAAAACCCAGGGAAAGCTCTCTTGCTCCATGCTTTGAGGCAGGAACTTGAAATCTTGCTCACAGTACCCTCTGTGTCAATGATGTGGCTTTAGCCCCATTCAAATCCACTTGAGCTGGGCTTACACAATGTCGTAAATGTTTGAAAACCTGCTGTTGGTACAGGCTTAGGGAAAACCTGTCAGGATGAACGCTGGGCCTGTCTGATGATGCCACCCTCTCCATACCGCTGCTGGAGTCACAGCAGTATGGGTGGCCTCACGACCCTCTCTAGGAGCCAGTGCCAGTTTACAGGGGATGTCCCCCCCCTACCCTGGTTACTCATTCCCACCCCACACACGTTCCACATGGTAAGCTGGATCCACTCATCTGGGTTAAAAAAACCCCAACCAAAACAGAGTAGAGGAGAGGAGGAAAATACCCTTCATCCAGAGCAGCTCACTGATGCAGTTTACCACGGAGGGGCAGGGATATGCTGAAAGCACGAGGAGGGAAAATTCCTTAAGCTGGTATTGCAGCAAAAACAGAGCACGTGGAGCTGCAGGCTCTGCTCCTCCTGCCAGCCCCACTCCCAACTGTGAGGACTCGGAAGGACTTTCATTTCAGTGGCTGCTCCTACTCCCACTGCCTGGGGCAAGACTGAGAACTGAAACATGGAAGGAAACGAGGGCTGAAGTTTCACTAAGACTTTTTTTTGGCATGTCACCGGTTTACGCAACCCCTCATCACCAGCTTTCTACTAGCTCATCGGTTTCATCAGGGCAAATCTGTGTGGTGGCCCTGTCTGAGAGAAGAGCCTTTTACTGGTGCTGGGTTACTTCTAACCAAGACTGGTTTCCCAGTATAGCTCTCAATGTGGCTGCAGGGGCATCTCTGCTGGCACAGGAGAGGAGGGGTGGGGACCAAGAAGAGGAAAGAGGGTAGTGGCTTATTTAATCAGGCACTGCCCAAAAGAAACAATCACAAAACTATGCCTTTTGCACTGTTAGTACAAAAACTGCTTATTTAACAGAGAAGTTTTTCTAAGCCAACGAAAAAGAGAAAGAAGCCAGCACAGTGGGGAAGGAAATGAGTAAATTGGGATGGGGAATCTTGTATGTCTGGAAGCAGACAAACGAAAGAAGACACAGCACATGATCTCCTCCCTTTTGGCAGGACCAAGCTATTTATATTGGCTCAGTTGCCCCTGAAATGACAGGGTAGCAAACTGAGAGCAGGAGGAAGTGGGGAACATGGACAGAAAAGCCAGAGAAGGACACTTGGAGAGGGAGATTCAGATAGGTTGGGCAAGGAGCAGAAGGATGGTGAGGGGTACTGTGGTGGCAGAGAAATTAACGCTTGGAAAGGGGGGTCTGGCCCAACGATGACACAAGCTTGGGAAATTACCATTTTGGAAGGAACAGAGAAGATGCCATCATGTTTGGAAAAACAAGCAAAAGAGTCTAGAGCAGAATTTACATGGATAAAGCTGAATTAAGTTTGTACACATAATCCCGTTTTTTGCATTGCTTAGGGCAGCACCTCACAACCGTTAGAGTAAGGAGATTCTGAGCCATAATTTCTCATAACTTCATTTTTTGGACAAAGAAAAACATCTAGGCCAAAACCTCTCCCCACCACCCAGGTGAATGTTTTAGAAATTGTCTGTAATTTATGGTGCACTTTTAACTACTAATCAGTAGTTCAGTTCAGTTATAAACATTTAAGTGTCCAAGATTTCCAGCTGAGATCCTTCAGTCCAAAGTTGGCCACCTGCTTCTCTTCAAAGAAGCCCCCTCCAAGAATTTTTACTATAGGGAGATACTCAACCCAGTCAATTTTTTTGAGTCCCAGTACGAATAATCTATTTTTTTGAGGAATAACTTAGCTTTCACCGATAGTTCTAACAGCAGGTTTAAGTAATAATAATTAACATTACAAATGAGGAAACCCATGTCCAGCCTGCTGAATCACACCACCTCCCTAAACCACATTGAAATTAGAGCTGCTGGGGAAGTGTCCTTTAAATTTCTGTAGGAGTTGTGATAAAAAGCAAACAGGAGCATAGTTTTATCTGATTTACTCCTTCCAAAGTTGTGCAAGGTATCTACACTCCTGTAAACAATTACTGCAACCTGCCTGAACTCTCACCAAAAGTACTACTTTGGGCAAAACCTGATACTAGTGTACCTTTATACTTCTGATGAGTGAGGATACAAATGGGAAGTGGCACCTATTAAGAAAATGTACCATTGGCTTTCTCCAAAAGTTGTCTAAATCTTTCTCCAGGTATAGATGGAAATGAACCAAGTCATGCACCTACATACACCCCTACTCCAAAAAAAATATCTGAACTTCTTTCACCTTGGTTCTTTCTGTTACTTTGTCCATTTAGCCTAAAGAAATCAACTTTTCATATGACAATTACTGTCACCCATGCATGGTAAAGAAGAGGACAAACTTTCTAATACCAGAACTGCAGTGAACTTTGTTTATGCCAACAAGGTGCAATGTGGTGTCCTGCCAAGGTGAAAATGGGTGAACCCTGATCCAACAGAAAAAGGACCATCTCCAAAAGGATAGGTTCATGGCTGTTCAACATAGCTTGTGAGTACTACCAAATACTGGGAAACTCTATGCAAAAATTATACCTAGTCTTATATTTGATCTATTCTTCACAATAACCAGGCCTGAAGTTTTAAGGACAGTGTGAATTTAAGCTTTTTGTCATGCAAAATGAATACACTCAGAAGTGACATGACTTATTTATGTACCTTCAGGGTATTTCTTGGAAATTACATAGCAACTTATGCCAGCAATGGGAACATTACTAATATAACACCATGTTATCTCCTTATAACAATATAAATGCCTCAGATCACCACAGTATTTGATAACATCACAGAGATAAATGTTTCATCCATGCATAATTCCAACAATGGAGGATGGATGTAGTAGCAAGGCAATTTGCATTCCTGTAAATGTCCCAAAGTTGAAAGAATATAATAACTGGCACAAAAATATAGCAAAAGGAATTCAAAGACACACTGAGATGCAGTGTGTGTTTCTGTGGGGACAAACTGGGAGGGGGTCTGATTATGCAATAATGAAAAAAACCTAAACTTATTCTACAAAACTGTCCAATGATAGAGGACTAAGGTCTCACTTCTAATCCACATCAAATGATTCCCAAATTACTCAGGACATACAGACTAAAATCAAGCTTCAGACAGAACAAGTCTGACATGGACACATACCAATTGTTACCACCGCCAGTTGTAGCTCTGGAGATCTCTCTGCAGACTGCTGTAGCTCTCTTGGCACTGCTTGCTGCCCATAACCATATCCTGGTGCAGAGAACGAAACAGCAGCTCCAGAACTAGCCAGGTACTGAAGGTTCCTCCTGCCTTCCCCCATCTTCACCACCTGGCACCTGGGCCATCACCGACCGATACATTCCAGTGCACTCAACACCAGCTAGTCCTTGCTCCTATCACACCTAAAATTGTGTGTTTACTCTGTGGTCTCTGCAACAGACTTGTTAAATTCAATTAAGAGCAGCTCATCAGTAGTACAAAAGCTTGTCCTGAGTGCCTGAACTAAGTTCAGTCAACAGAACCCTGGACATTTTAGGGGTTACCTTCAATCCCACAGATTTTATACCCAATTTTATATACACACATTTTATATACAGAGATTTTTGAAAAAAGCTTTGGAAAACAAGTAGCAGTGCTAAATATTAAACGTAAAGAAGATGGTTGTGTGAAGCAGAGAAATCTCTTGCTAGTTAAAATGTGGATACAGAAAGGTTTGTGAATTAGGAAAGAGGTAGAGATCAAAAATAAAAGAGAAACAAACACAATGAAGTGTTCTGGGAAAAGACAATGGCATCCCAGAGCAAACACAAGCCCAAGTTCAACCAGACTCCTATAAATGTTATATTCCTTTATCAAGCATTATAAAGTTGGTAAGCCTGTGAGGTGTGGAAGCTGTCTGCATGGTGAATTTCTACCTACAGAAAATTCTCCCAGACTGAGGTTTTACGCATGAGTTCAACATGAGTTTTCCATTAATAATATTAAACATTTCTGCAGATATTTCAGGAAGATATTAATGTGTTTATTAATGTGAAAATAATGACTGCAGACACAGAAAAAGTAAGTTTACAATTTTGTAGAAGTTGGGGAATTTTAAGGTAAGAAAGAGAGAGGTTATTTTGGGACCACAACACACATGCCAGTAGCTAGATATAAATGAACTTTTAACTTTTCAACACTATGAAGAATTCGGTGTCTGAGACAGCATTATAAGATCAAAATAAAAAAAGTGAGAGAATAATGATGGAAAAGACACTGCAATATTCATCCAAGCCTACAAGAAAGCCCTTTTATTTTCAGCCTAAGGTCTCAGTCCAGAGAGCTGTTCTGCATGGGGAGGCTCCATACCAGCACTGTGATTCATCCATGCAATACAATTTGCAGGATCAAAGATTTCAGAAAATTCTCAGGTCAGCCTACAAGCATCACCTGAAAAGTTCCCTACCTTTCAGGCAGTGGAAACTAAAGTTCTCAGAGTACATCCTAAAACTGTGAATCCCCCCTGACTTCCAATGGTAGCTCAAGCCACTCTTGGCAAGCCCTTTTCTCCTTTCAGGAGCCTCTACGTTAGGCCTGCCAAGACTCCACTGAGGATGTCCATGAACTGGAGCAGGGAGCAGATTTATCTGGAAGGGTGGGTTTCCTTCGTCTGGATCAACTGTGCCGTCTTGTTTGTGCCCTGTTGGTAAATCACTGGGGTGGCACAGGGTAGAAAAAACAGGCAAGAGAAGGTAGCATCTGCTTACATCAACTTAGGCACCTCTGTAACATATAAACCCAAAGCTTAACATTTCATTTCACTCTTGCTATCAGATTATTTCTCCTGCTATACTCACCACCAGCAAGAGCCTCCTCTCTTGTACTGTCATCATCACTAGGCTGAAGAATATTCCAGGATGTCAAAGTAAGTGAAGAAATGTCTTCAGCTGATGATAACTTCAGCATGTCCATGTGATTGCTGTGAGGCTTGTAACGTGGGATGAAACACTCTTTGCCTTGCGTAAAAATGTCCTTAATGATTTCTTCTGTCTGGATTTCATCTGGCATGCTCAGAAAGATTGCAATTCTTTTGGATTCTTGGTACTTGGGGTGGCAAATCACCTACATGGGAAATTGTTGTAATCAGTTGATTAAAAGTTTACAAGAAGATCATCTAACTTTATTTTAATTAAACACATAACTGGAGCAAAATATCCATTGAGAAGGGTAGAGATACAAACTCTCTCATAAAGAGAATAAACTGACTTTGTTTCCTACTCCAACATTCTTATCATCAGCAAAATGAAAACAGGCAAATTTTTGCACCCAGTGAACAAAACATTGCAACACAGGCTAATGGGCCAGCAAAACACAATTTTGGAGACAATCTCTTGATTTTTTAAATATTTGTGCCACATTGTGCAGACATCCTTAAATGCCCAACATCACTGGAGAAAGACACCGCAGGTCAGAACTGCCAGTTTATGCAAGACATGAGGTTTTTACGTTCCTTTTCTTCCATCCTTTTTACACGCTGCATCTCTCATCCGGGTCTAGGTAGAATGATAATAACTCAAAGGAAAATTAGCATCAGAGCAGATGACTGCAGAGCGCCAAGTCTTCCAAGACCAGGTCCCTCTTTCTTTTTTCAAGCTGAAATGCCTTCCCTACAGCAAGTTTAGATATATGACTTAAAACATCACCTGCTTCTAATAGGTGATCTTATTACTGCACATTTTTCAGAGCTTGAATGAAAGATGGCCTTGCCAGTTTTTGATTTTCATGTGGTTCTCTGTGCTGGGCTTATAAAAGACTGAATATAGGAAGGAAATTTAAAAAGTTTATATGGTGAAAAAATGTTAACAGATTCATACCTCACTATGTCTCTGCCCCATTCCAGACTGAATTCCACATTAAAATGTGAGAGGCTTTTTAAGGTTTGTCCTCTCATTCTCTAGTACCTCACACATTTTGTTACTTACATCTGGACAAAACAAATACAAATGTATCCTTCTCATTTAAATGCGATTTGTTCTTATTCTATGCACTTGCAAAAATCTGTCAAAAATATCAGACAATTGAGAAACTGTGCTTATCTACGGAACAGAGGACAAATCCTCTGCTCTCTGTTTGCATAACTGCAGAGTAACTTGCTCCTCTGAGCTTTAGCCTTTGCCCTGGCCCTGTTCTGAGAGATAAATGCCCCTATCCGAGTTGAGATCCTTTGTTTTTCTTTCTTTCCAGCAGAGCATTTAAAAGCCCGGGTGAAATATTCAGAAGATGGATATATTTTTGTAAGGGAAAAAAGAAAAATAAATACTCTGACCAAATTCTGGTAATGTGTTGCTTGGCCACAGAAACATCTTCACAAGTCAAAACTATATTTTACTTCCTTTTGTAATTTGCCCAACCTTACACATGGATTTTTCCAACTAAAGTGATTAAGCTCTTAAACAACAGACTTTCCATGGCAGCTTTTGTTTGAAAGAACAGACTATTTAGTCAAATTGCAGATGCCAGACAATGCCTGTGACTGATGTTGTTGAGGGCCTCTAGAGCTGAACCTTCTCATGGGTCTGGGGGAGAGAAACTGAGACACAAAACTCTTCTCTTTCAAAGTGGTGCTGTGTGCTGTGGGCACCACACAGGTCCAATCTGCTCTGCCATGTCCAGTGACACATTGATTATGTCGGACAGAAAAAAATGAGGTTGAAGATGTAAAAATCATGTGTTAGCAGGAAGACACAATTTCGGATGTTTTCCGAACTGTGAAGATGAAGCTGCTATGACTCGGAGCAGCTTCTGAGAAGAGCAAAAAAATTTCCACACCTCACAAATATTATCTGCCCTTTGTTCACCAGCTGATGGCTTTTTTTTTGTAGAATCAGAACATGCAAACAGTGTGACTTTAATCATGAGCATAAACATTAAAAAAGAATAATCATCCAGAAGCTGATTAAATACTAGTGGCTAGGTCAGCCTGTGAAGCAATTTCATTTTGAATTTAAAGGTCTTTTTGAGATGAGATTTTACAACTAAAAATATTGTTCAGGTGTTATAAAATAACCTACTCATTTTTATTAGCTGCAAGCTGCATTTTTGGGCCTTATACTGTACCAAACATTTTCTCCCAATTTTCAAAAATTTCTTCATGCATTACCCTCCTGTAAGGAAGCTGATTCTACTTTCTGCCACTTGCACAATGCCACTCTGTCTCACGCAAGCTAGGATTTTCAATGTGTCAGATTATTAAAATGGCAAGATAAAATCAAATTATATGTCATATTTCCCCATGCCTTCTTTTAAGCAAAACAAAAGCTTTATCTTTTAGTGTGCTCTCGCTAGCAAAAATGAGTGCTGTCTTGCTGAGTTTATCAGCTGCAGCTAGACAAAGGCTGAGGGCTCCTAAAAATGTGGTACTACATGGGCTAGGTGCTTATTAAGTTGGCAGAGTACTACATGTTTTTGAAGAGGATGTGTGGCAGTATTTTCTAAAAATTGTGAGATTTCTGGGTTGTGATTACTAAAATGCATTATCATGATAGTAGCACATTACATATATATATTTTTTTAAATAAAAAAAAAAGCATTCCCAATGAAAAAAAGCTTACATGAGTTCCAGTTAAACTTGCTATGACCTAAAGTTTCTGTGCTGTCACATCCCATCCATGAAGTGGCTACACATTAGTATTAAGCGAAGTCTATAAAATGATTTGAGATCCTCTGGCAGGAAAATAACAATATAAATGTAGATCACCGGGAAGTACCTGCTGGTGCTGCAAAAAAAAAGGAGGACTGTGCTCTATTACAAGCAGCGACTGCAAAATGAAATTTTATTGTGTTTATTAAAATGATAAAATACATCTATATAAAAACTTTGTAATCCAAACGCAACCAGGACATTTTTAAAGGACACGCCGATCTCATGCTGTGCTAGGATGCCAGTTAGGTAAACTCTGCTTGATAGCTTTTAAAGTATAAAAATTATATTAGAAATACAATCCCATGGAAGAAATACCACTGAAAGATACAGAAGGGAAACGACAGCCAGTTAAACAAGAGGCCAAATCGAGACAGGTGCTCAGTTTTTATACGTGTTGACAGGAGCTGGCCATAAAGCCATATCCCGCTGTGAAACACTTGAGGTGCACACCCACCACGAGCCCACGAGAGCCCGCGCTGCTGTGGGGCTGATGCCGGTT
>NW_010309700.1:0-431 GCF_000700745.2 Antrostomus carolinensis
GGCTGGTAACTCGCCTCAAACCTGAACACAGCTGGTGCGTACTCAGTTTGGGCTCCAGCCCTGGTCCATCCGGCCCAGCTGGCCTGGACCACAGTTCAGTTGACTGCTCTTTGAAACCAGTTTATTGGCCAACTCTCTGCAGCAGGAGCGACCACGGCTTTGCAGCTGAACAGCACCTAGCACCACCAATCCTGGGTGCTGGTCCAGGCTTCTCAGCCACTTTGCATGTCTATGCCCCGGTGTCAGTGCAGTGTACTTTAATGGCAGTAAATTGCAGGGCTTGCTCCACTTGTTTAAGCCCCTGCCCATTGAACTTGGGGCAGAGGACAGAAGGTCCTTGCAGTCACCTAACAGTTTTATAGCACTAACGTCTGCTGCCGGGTCAGCCTGGGGACCTGTTCTGGCAGGTGTTAGAGTAGTCAAAGCAGCAG
>NW_010309700.1:445-4987 GCF_000700745.2 Antrostomus carolinensis
CTCTGTCTGTAGGGCAAGCACAAATCAAACTGGAGGTGAAGGAAAGGTGTCCTAATCACAACTTCATCTGCTGCAGCATGGCTGAAAGAGGGAAGTTCTCAGACAAAGGCCAAAGGGAATGTACAAGACAACTCTTCCCTGGCCAGGCAAACACAAATCTGAGGCTGACTCCAATGCCACTCTAAAAGATGTCAAGATATCATGATGTCCCTCTCTTGAGGGCACAAGCTCCAGAGAGGGTGTTGTCCCATGAAGGTGTAGGATGGGACACTCTGGAAATGGTGGTCACCAAACCATTCCCTCTCCATGTGAATAGCTGCCCAAATATTGCCTGATCAAAAATGAGTATATCTTGGGCTGAAACTGGCATTATCTCCCAGCTCTGACAGCTGGAGGCCAAGGGACCTGCTTCAGCTGGGCTTTACCTGATAACGTGTAGGAAGTCTTCAGAGTTGGAAGTTTAAGCTGTAATTGCACTAAGCAGACACATTTATTCCCCAAAAGTGGAGTAAGATTGCACTAAGCAGACACATTTATTCCCCAGAAGTGGAATAAGAAACAGCATGTTCCAGTGTTGGTTTGAAAGCTGAAATGTCTCACCCCAGCCTCTGCTGCAGCCACAATACATGCAGTTTTTAGCTTGAGTTCCTTGCCTATAAAACAGGCAGTCAAATACCTGGCGCAGAGATATTGCAAAAGCCAGCTAAGCAATGAGTGAAGGTTTGCAGAACAAGAAGATTAGTTGCTAGTGCTTTCTCCTTCTCTTCTGCCCTGCTCCAGGAGCTGCTAAAGCCCCTGTGGTATCTGCCAGCCATTTGGAAACTCACAGGAGTTTGTCATTGCCACTCTGTCCATCCACTCCCTGCTCAGAGAAGGGAGTTTCAGATGCTGGCTCAGCCATTGCACACAGCACAGCTCAGTCCAGCTCAGCCAAGCCCACTGGCCCTCTCAGGGAAGGGGCCAGAGCCCTCTCCATGCCTTCTTGCCCCTTCCAGTGCCAGCAGCACAGCTCAGGCTCCCACCCAATCTGATTTGGTGAATTGGACCCTGCTAAGGTGTTATTTGTGGAAGCTTGTCACGGAGCGCGAGACCGAGCCAGCCAGGAGCCTTCTGCTTCACTCGAATGCATCTTAGTGCATTAATAAAGAGCAAACATTGCAATGTGCTTTGCATTTTTACTGACAATCCAGCACTGCATTGTCTGGAGAGAAAAACAATACAGTACGGCCCCGCACTGCCTGGGGAGAGGAGAGTTCACTCGCACGCGCTACGGCGCTGCGTTAGTCAGCCCTCAGACAGCCCAGCACCCCCCTGGCTGCACAGAAAATCCTGCTGATGTGACAGTGCGGCGGCACCAATGCCCCCAGCTCAGCAGCAGCACGGAGACCTGGGTTGTCTGGACTGCCTGATCCGGCAGCACTTTGCCAGAGTGGTGCACAGCTGTGTACAGATCATATGTGGGGAAGTTGGAGCACTCTGTTTGCACCAAAGGATCCAGGTGTAGGACCAGGACACAGGACAGTCCCTTGTCCCTTTATTCCCAAGATAATGCACTAGTTCTTACACACAGCGTGGTACAACGAAACTGAAGAGCAGATGAGCACAGTCTGTGCAAATCCCTCAGGTTCCCACTGTCTAGTCAGGAAAGTTGGGCTTCATTCTCACTGCAAAAGTGCAGCTTTTCAGCAGAGTTTCTGTCTTGACTACTCCTCCTCAGACCTCAAGGAGCATATGGAGGGGCTGCAAACTCACTGAAAGTTCATCCCTTCAGGCCTTGCCCAGGTACCTGGTCGGCTCACCTGCTTTCATCTGAGATACTTGAGCAAAGAGCAGTGTCTCCATGGAGTACAACATCTGCCTTCATTTGGGTCCAGACTGCCAGTGTAGTAGCCTGTTCCCCACAAGCCTTTGATGAGACTGTCACAAATCCGTGTTGCCAACCCCCTCCGCCTCTGCAATCTGCACCAATGGACAAGACTGACTTTGCACAGGGCTTTACTCTTGCTTAGCCCCTGCCAGTTCACGGTCATCCGCAGAGCCCAGATATTAGACCCATGGGCACATGCAACACAGAAATTTTCCAGCAGGTTCAATAGTCTGAGAGAGATTGAACTTCCAACCCCTCCTCATGGAGGCTTTTTGCTATTTCCCAGAGGCTTAGTAAGGTCTCCAGAAAAAGGGCAGAAAGAGGGACTTAAGGTATAAGCAGTTGTCATGGGTAGAAACTACTTGCAGCTACCCTCCCCAGAGCTGAGCATCCCAAAAATGCTACTGAATGCTGAACACAGTGGTTCCTTTCCAGAGCAAGCTCAGGTAGAGGCTAGCCCAAAGCCAGCTGAAGGCTCTCCAAAGGAAAACTGATGTGCTGCATCTGGTGCAATCTGCACTCAGGCCAGGACCTACAACTGAAGCAGCAGAGCTAAATTGGGACACTCAAAAATATTAAAACCCTTCTCTGGAAACTATACAAAGTACAATATTGAAGGTGCAGAGCAGCCTCTTTAAGCTAAAATACCCACCCAGCTGTTCTACTCAGCCTGTGTCTCAGGAACTCTCCTGCACTTCCTGGTGACGTGAAACTCTCCCAACGAACATCCCAATGTAATGTTTTCCATTGTCTCTTCTTGGCCAAGGCCAAGTCATGCCTTTTTGGCAAGAGCAACCCGGGCTCAGTTAGTCATATCTTTGTCACCTCTTGGCTAGACTACAGTTATGTGATACACCTGGGCATGAAGCCCACAGTGCTTGGCAAACGCCAACCAGACGAGCAAGCTGCAGTGGGAGCCCTGGCTACCACAAATGCATCAGACCTACCCTCTGCTCCCTAGGCCACCTTTTGGCTTGGAAGCCAAGCCCAGTTCAAGCCTGAGTCCTGATCTTTGAGGCATTTGGTGGCACGGACCCAGCATGGCTGAAACATCAGTGAAGACACAGAGATGGAAACCATGATAAACAATCAACAACTCCGCCACTGTCCAAGAGCAGTGGACCCATCCAGCATAAGGACTGTGTTTGCCTGTGACAGAGACAGGGTTTTCTCTGAGAACAAACTCTTCCCAGCTGGTGAGAAATGAGTATGTCTAAGATGCTGAGTAATTCCCTCCTTTTGCATATCCCATCTCTCTGCCAAGATGTGAGTCAGGTTCACTCTGGGTTTAGTTTGCCTTCTTTTTTTTTTTTCATTTTTTTCATTTTTATTTTATAAAATAGTAACATTTGTCTTCTGAACCCAAGTGAAGTTCTTGGTCTCTTCCCCAGCAGTCAATTTTCTAGCTGGTGAGACAAGATGCACTACATCTAGGAAGTCTTGGCACTAAGCAGCAAGGTCTGCTGCTACATTTCAATACCAAGCGCTAGAGCACTCGCTCCCAAAGAGACCCTTCAGGGCTCAGCCCACCAGTTGCACCAAGGCTGTTCTGATGAAACACTCCTAGTGCAGGTCCCGGAATGGTCTAATCCAAAAGTCTTCACACTGCACTCCACAGGGAGCAAGCTTATGACATAGCACGGATTTTCCAGTTGCTCGAGGGAAATTGCTAAAAATACCTTCGTTCGTTATGACGTGGAAGTGTAAGCACTAACTATATTGGCTGTGGGCTACTGATGGTGGAAGGTTTGGAGGGAGAAGGAGGCAATTCAAAATCTGGTCCCTGCATTGCTGCAGACCTTGAGTGGGGTTTTCAGCTTCCCTGCAGCATGTGGTGATAGAGACAGACCGCCCCGTGGAAAGTGCTAGTGCTGCTATACTCTGTCTGCTTCTCTTGACGGAGACAAGCCTGTGCCGCGATGGATTAAAATCTGGGCTGGAAAAATATGTAGTCGAGCTTGCTGTCATTTTTTGGTACTCAAAAAAGCAGGAAGGCAAACAAACCTCAGATTACTATCATTAACAAAATATGGGAATTTCTCATGAGCATGTCAACATTGTGACTCCTTTTAAACTCTCCGCATTTCTACTAAATCAACGTGCTTGTGCATGGTTTTGAACTGCAATCCATAATGCCTGGCTCTACTTAACCTCTCTTTACATCCTTTGCTTCTTCGTGTGCATTTGTCTTCCCATACATATCTATATGCCACGTTATGCATTTAGCAGGCTGCCTCAATACGGCTCATTAATCACCCGGGGTTAAAATTCACTCCTATTCTCACAGCACTATTTCCTAATCTCTAAAACATGTCAGTGGAAGAGCTTGAGGGTGACCTTTGGCATCATAAATTGGAGAGCAGGTTGACATGGAAATGACCTCAAGAAAGTCAGACCAGAGAATCACGCACCCAGCTCCGGGAGAGCCCGGCGAGGATAAACCTCTCCCCGGGGCCCAGGCAACCCCGGGCAGGACGGAGAGGCTGAGCCCGGCTTCTGCAAACCTCTCCCGGTGAGCGCTGGGGGTGAAATGTGCGAGCAGCCACGGCCCAGGCTCGCTGTAGCGGGGACGAGCACTTGGGGACGTTTCGGGGAGGGATCGCCCCCCGCACCACGGCTGCGGGACTTTGCCCTGAACTTCGGGAGGAGCCAGGCTGCAGCCTAGACTACAAGTA